>NC_081432.1:10673999-10973999 GCF_949786415.1 Peromyscus eremicus | reverse complement strand
AGATAGAAGATAGAAATCTCGATAGAGGAGATTTTTGCGCTGCAGCATCGGACATCCTTCCAGTCCGTTTTTTCCTTTTCTCTCGAGGATAAAACGCCCTGCCCTTACTAATTTCTCTACTTTCACTTCAACACTAGACTGGCCACTTCAACTGGCAGGACCATACTCTCACTTTCACCAAAAAGTCTGCAATAAAACTAATTATTATTATTACTATTTTCCTTTGTCTTTAGTCCCTATTCATGGTGCCATTCTGCAGGGTGTTTACTCACCTACCCCACAGTTACCCAGAGTTTTCTTGAATGCGAGCAGCCGGAAATATTAGAAGGATTTAGATTGTGGAGATAAACAGAAAGAAAATATAAGATAGCCTAGAGAGTGCCTGGAACCTATTCCAGCGGGCCCTGACTGTCTCTGCCCTAGGGTATTTATAGAAACACCATCAGTTGGAGCAAAAGACCTCCCCCCAGTACAGCCAAGTGCAGACCATCTCAGACACCTGCACTCAGGCCCGTGGTCCAATCATCCTCTCTATGCAGACCTGCTGGGTGAAACCACTAAGAATCTGAAAATGGGCTCCCACATTCGACTTCCTCTTTTCCTCTTTGTATCCCTTCTGTTTCCTTCTTATGCATTATTGCTCCAGCTAGTGCTTCAAGCACAATCCTGAGAAGGATGGGAAGTAGTGGTCATCCCTGTCTTATTCCTGATTTCAGTGGTATTGCTTCAACTTTTCTCCATTTAGGATGGTGTTGGCTGTGGGTTTCTTATATATAGCTTTTATTATGTTGCCGTCTGTTCCCTCTAGTCCTACTTTGTCTCAGACTTTTATCTTGAAGTAATGTGTGTCTTGTCAAGGAAGCCGTGATGGCAGGGGGGAAGCATCTGATTACATTGTATCCACTGCCAGGGAGGTAGTTTATTCTGGTGCCATTTTAAGCAATGTGATCATCTCAAGAGATGCAGAAAAAGTGTCTGTCTCTTTAAGACTTTTTCATTTCTTCTGAATGCATACCTAGATGTTAGACTGCTGGATCATGTGACAGTTCTTTAAAACATTTTTTTTTCCCCAGGAACTTCCATGCCTTTTTCCATAGCAGTTGTATCATTTTATAGTTCAACAGCTTGAGGATTCCAATTTATCCATGTCCTGGCCAAGAGTTACTTCCTGCTTTTAAATTTGTAATAGCTATTCTAATTGATGGGAGGTGATATCTAATAATTTTAATTTTCATTTCTCAGATGATTTGTGATGTTGTACATAGTTTCATGTACTTCTTGACTATTTGTACATCATCATTGGAGAAATGTCTATTAAAATCTTTTGCCCAATTTTTAAATTTTTATGGCTGTGTGAGGGTGTTAGATCCTCTGTAACTGGAGTTACAGACAGTTGTGAGCTGCCATGTGGGTGCTGGGAATTGAACCTAGGTCCTCTGGAAGAGCAGCCAGTGCTCTTAACCACTGAGCCATCCTTCCAACCCTGTTTTGCCCACTTTTTAATTGGGTTGTTTTATTAGTTTTTGTTGTTGCTATGACAAAATACCTGGCAAAGCAACTTAAGGTCTGTTTGGCTTACAGTTTGAAGGTGCAGCTCTCGGTCTCTGCGTTGACTTACCAACACTGAATAGCACTAATCTGTAAGTATAAATGCCAATATATGGAAGGGGGAGCAATAGGAGGTTTCCCTTCTAGCGCCTGTGACCTCTCCAGCCGTGGGCTTTTGACCAGGTTGACAATTCCAGGCATGAATTACATCTTGTGACTAGGCTTCCAGTCCAATGGCCTGTCTGTGTAGTATACCATTCTACCAATGAGCCAGTGGGCACTCTGTCAAGTTAGTGCTGTAGCATGCAGAGTCCTCCATTAGACAGATCTAGGAATGACCTCGCCTCCAGTGGCCTGTATAGCACTTTCCAGCACTGAAAGCCAGCTGTCAGAGAGGAGGTTTCTAGGTCAATTCCAGCATGATTTTTGGGTATCCTGCTACCAAACTGTGGGGTGTCTTCAGCAGTAGGTCTTACCATGTAGCTATAGCAAACAGTCGAGCAACGGCAGTAGCCTGTGTTTTTGGGGAGCTTCTGGGGCTTCCCACATCAATTACACAGAGCTGTTCCTACACCTAGGACTTAGGTTTTTCATTTAATAACCCATGTTTTCTAGAGGAAGTATTGTTTACCTGTGTAGTAGGGTACCTCTGTTTAAACTTAAACCAAACCTACACGTGTATATTTAAAAGGTTTATTTATTTATTACATATGTAGTGTTCTGTCTGCATGTGTGCTTGCATACCAGAAAAGGGCACCAGATCTCACTCTAAATGGCCGTGAGCCACCGTGTGGGTGCTGGGAATTGAACTCAGGACCTCTGGAAGAGCAGCCAGTGCTCTCAAACTCTGAGCCATCTCTCCACCTCTCCCAAACCTATATTTTTTAATTAGCTTACAGAGCAGTGGTTTTCCACAAGGCTTTTCCGTATGTCCTTAGTTTTAATTAACATCCCCGCCACATCCTCCAGTCTGTACCCTACCATTACCCTCCTTAAACTTTTAACTCTTGGTCTCCCCCGCCCCCTACTTTTATAACATATTTGCTCTACTGTCCCCTAACCCCAACCGCTGATAAAAAGCCTTCTTTCCTCCCCCGTCTCATGTGCTCTTTATAGCCTCCTGATGACTTCAAATTAAATGCACAACTAAAAGTTCAAAGCTAGGATCCATCAATGAGAGAAAAGAGTGGTGATTGTCTTTCCGGGTCTGGGTTACCTCACTCAGTATATTTTTCAGTTCTATCCATTTTCCTGAAAATTTCATAATTTTGTTTGTCTTTACAGCTGAGTAAAATTCCATTGCTGTGTACGGCACAGTTTCATTATTCATTCATCAGTTGGTTGATGTCTAGGCTGGTCCATGTTCGTGCTGTTGTGGATAGAACAGCAATAAACATGGATGTGCAAGTGTGCCTGTGGTATGGTACAGTACTTTGGGTGTACAATCCGGAGTGATAAAGCTAGGCAGATCTATTTTAGTTTTCTTTGGGTTTCTGTTACAAATACCATATCCAAAAGCAACTTGGGGAGGAAAGGATTTATTTTAGCTTACACTTCCAGGTTACAACTCATCGTTGAGGGAAGGAACTCAAGTAGGAAGTGAAGTAGAAACCATGGAGGAATGGTATTTCTTGGCACTCCCGGGTTTACACTTAGCCAGTTAGCTTTCTTACACAACCCAGGACCACCTGCCTAAGAATAGCACCAGCCACAGTGCTGGTACCAGGTTAGTCTGACCTTGGCAATCCTCACTTGAGACTCTCTCTTACCGGGTGTCTCTTGGTTGGGTTGATAATTGTAACTAACAGGGACATTATGGAATTTCTGTCTTTAGCTTTTCAAGAAAGAGCTTTATGCTGATTTCCACAGTGGCTGCACCAATTAACACTCCCCCAGCAGTGGATAAGTATTTTTCTAACCTACATTCTTTCCAGCATTTGTTGTCATTTTTCTTTTTATGACTGGGGTGAAATGGATCCTCAAAGTAGTTTTAATTTATATTTCTCTGATGGCCAGTGATGTTGAATATTAAAAAAAATGTTTATTAGTCATTTGTATTGTGTGTGTGTGTGTGTGTGTGTGTGTGTGTGTGTGTGTGTGTGACCTTTCTGATCAGTCCTATAGTCTAAGATTTGATTGTGTTGTTGATGTTTAGTTTCTTGGGTTCTTTATATAGTTTAGAGATTAATCCTGTCAATTATATAGCCAGCAGAGATTTTTCTCCCGTTCATTCAACTAACAAGTTCTTCTGCTGTACAAAAGCCTTTTAGTTCCGTGAGATCCAATTTGTCAATTATTGGTCTTATTTTGATGCGATTTGAGTCTTATTCAGAAAGTTATTACCTATGTTTCCTGGATGGGATGGGACTGGCCTGAGGACTGTTCAGGCCTGGTAGGTAGGTGCCCTCACTTGAAGTGCTCAGAAGAGAAAGGTATTCTGACTGTCGGGGCCCAGGCTATACTGATAGCTGTGAAGGTAAGGTATCCTGGATACCTACAGTTGTTAACTCTTAAAAGACATAAAACTGACTTATGAGCTGAAATCAGGTGTTCAGACATAAACATACCATATTCAGAAAGTTATTACCTGCATTTATAACTTGAAAGGAACTCAGTGCATTTTCCTCTTTCAGCTTCAGGTCTCATGTCCTTGGTCTACTTGGAATTTATTGTGCACGGTGCAAGATAAGGATCTAGTTTCATTCTTCTACATACAAATTTCCAGTTTTCTCATACCATTTATTGAAGATGCTGTCTTTTCTCCAGTGTGTGCTTTTGACAGCTTTGTCAAAAGTCAGGTGGTTGAAGTTCTATGGCCTTGTGTCTGTGTGCTCTGTTTTATTCCATTGACCTAGCCTGTGTTTGTGCCAGTAACATGCTATTTTTATTACTCTGGCTTTGTAGTATAGCTTGATATCAGGTATGTTGATACCTCTATAAGTATTGTTTTTGCTCAGGGTTACTTTGTCTCTCTGGGTCTTACGATACTTAAGATTATTTTCTGTGTCTGAAGAATTCTTGGGGTTTTGATGGAGATTACATTGAATCTGTAGATTGGTTGGATGGCCATTTTCATGGTACTGACTTTTCTGATCCATGGTCATGAGAAGTCCGTCTATTTTCTAGTGTCTTCTTCAATTTCTTCCGTGTTTTAAAATGTTCATTGTTTAGAGTTTGTGCACTTCCTTTGTTAGGTGTATTCCAAGGTTTTGGTTCATTTGGAGACTATTGTGAATAGGATTGTTTTCTTGGTTTTTTTCTCAGTGTTTGTCATTGGTATAAAGGAAGCATACTGAATTTTTTGTGACAGAGTTTCTCTGTGTAGCCTTAGCTGTCCTGGAACTTGCTTTGTAGGCCAGGCTGGCCTCAAATTCACAGAGATTCTCCTGCCTCTGCCTCCCAAGTGCTGGGATTAAAGGTATATACCACTAAGCCTGGCCATTGATTTGTTACTTTTTATTTTATTGTGTCAGGATCTTATCTTGCTGGCCTGGAAGCTGTACTTGACCTCACAATTCCCTTGGGTGTTGGAATTACAAACACTTACCCATGCCTTGTGCAGTGATTGTTTTTGTGTGCTTGTGTGTATAGTAAGGCTTCCTATAACTTACTTTAACATCATTTTGGTTGAAAATGTTATAAAATGCCCTCTGCTGCAGATCATTTCTTAAGTCTCCAGAATTCCTGATTTGGACAGAGTTCTTCAAATTAAGTCTGTAGAAAATGTGGAATTAACTGGTCCATGATCCGTTTTACAAATCAGGCAGATTGTGACCTGGGAGTGGTAAGAGGAAGTCAACCCTTTTCTTGCCCAGGTTGGTCTTAGGCATGGTGTCTGTGAGGGCAGCAGAAGGTAGAGTGCCACCACACACTTGGGAAACAGGACCTGGAGAAGCTGAGCTAGAGCTGACCTGGATGCCTCCTTCCCGAGGATACACTCTCAGGGCATCAGAGGGCTTTTCTTATTTCTTGTCCTCTTTTAAGTTCATTGAGGTGTTTGCTTGTGGCCTCTTTGGATTTTTTGAATCCTTCGATTGTTTACAATTGTTCCTTAAAATCTGTGTCCTGAGTTTTTTGGTGACTGGTAGTCTTTTAGGGGCACGTGTTGTCTCAGTCTCCTATACTATTTGTTTTCTAGTAGGGCTGTGGGAGTTCATTTCTTTGTGTCTGATGTGAGGTTCTAACCTGCATATGTGGAGTAGAAGTTTGATTCTGGTTTTTGCTTTCCTCTGAGCTTGGTTGATTTCAAGACAAGTAGGAGTGAGCAGGTTAGTCCTTGAGTTACCCGGCATTGATTATTGATTGGAGAGACTGGGGAAACTCCAGTTCACTGTTAACCAGTGTGATGCAGAGGTCATAAGGGTGGGGTAAGATTGCTTGAGTGAAGTCTAGAAAAGTCCTTTAGTGTGACTCCTGGCTGGGGCTGGGCACGGGTTCAGGGACTTGATCAGCCTCAGCAAGAGAGCACACAGAGGGCCTGGGCTAAGATAGCTTGAAGATGTGGGCCCCACCTGGACCTGGGTGGGTGGCATGTGGTAAAGGCCCTGGGTCAGACTCTCTAAGAGAGGGTAGATTTGGCTCTTAGCTGGACCTAGGTCTGGAGGATTTGGGACTATTTAGAGGAGGCAACTGGGGGTGAGAGGACTCACTTAAGAGACCTTGCAGATAGGGCTCCTGCCTGGGTCTGGGGGCTGCTTAGATAGGTGCTGAGTGAGAGTCTCAGGCAAAAGAGCCCATGGGTGCATCTCCTGCCCAGGTCTGAGCCTGAAAGGTTGGAGTAGAGTGGTAGTGGCACTGGATGAATGTCCTTAATGTTTATAATCATTTCAAAGTCTTTGATGAGAAAAATAAGTCCTTTTTCTGTGCTTACTGATGTGTGATGTGTTTGTACTCAGGTGGCAGTGTGAATAGAGGAAGTACTGGGACTTGTGACCACACCTGTCAGGAACCAAAACGTTAGAAATGGAGCAGCAATTCATGTTGCGCAGTGAAGAGCAGGAACCCAGCCGAGCCCACGATGAGGATGCCGAGCTGATCTTTGTAGGGGTTGAGCATGTAAATGAAGACGCTGAACTGATATTCGTTGGAAAGACTTCAAATTCAAAACCTGCTAATTCGAACATTTTGAACAGAGTCACCCCAGGTTCACGTTTAAAAAGAAAGCGAAATAGCCTTAGAAAAATGACTACTGAAAGGCTGCAGCCCTCAAGTGCTGCAGCCCCCACGTCAGAGACAGTGATCGTCTTGCCGGCATCTCCTGCTGAAAGCCCTGCAGCCCCCACGTCAGAGACAGTGATCGTCTTGCCGGCATCTCCTGCCGAGTCAAGATCGACAGATAGTCCCATTATTATTGAGCCTTTGTCCGAACCTGATTATAGAAGCAATTCACCACAAGTTGTGCCTGGTAGCTCTTCAAAGGGTTCCCCTTTGGTTCCAATCTCAAGTTCAAAGCATAGTCCAGTACGGGCAGCACTTTCAGTAGGAGGTTGGAACAGAAGTTCTTCTGCATCGAAGCGCCATTCCACTTCAGAAGTAAATGTCATTAACCTGCAGAGGCCTGAATTTATTATAGAAATTGATGAAGAACATTCTTCAGCATCATCCTCTTCTGGTACCTTCCATACCTCAAATCCTCAACCGAGTACACCCGCCAACGATGTTCCCAAATCAGTAAACCGTGTTGTGAATGGAGCACCTCTCTCGGAGAACGCTATCTACATCAGTCCTACAAGTGTACACCCTCGCTGTGAAAATGGGTTGGTGAAAGTGGGCTTTTCAAGTCCAGCGAGTCAAGGGACCTTTGATCCCAAGAAAGGAAGTTTGACTTTGTTACTTAGTGACTTTTACTATGGTCAGCATAAAGGAGATGGGCAGCCAGAACAGAAGACTCACACAATCTTCAAGTGCCCCAACTGTTTGAAAGCTCTCAAAAATGTCAAATTTATGAACCACACCAAACATCATTTGGAATTTGAGAGGCAGGGGAATGACGGCTGGGAGAACCATACCACCTGCCAGCACTGCCATCGGCAGTTCACCTCTCCCATCCAGCTGGAGTTCCACGTCGACCGTGTGCACATCGCCCCTGACCCCACCATGGTCTGCAAAATCTGTGAATTGTCATTTGAGACAGATCAAGTTCTTTTAGAGCACATGAAGGACAATCATAAGCCCGGGGAAATGCCGTATGTGTGCCAGATCTGTAACTACAGGTCGTCTGTCTTTGCCGATGTGGAAACACATTTTAGAAAGTACCATGTCAACACTAAGAACCTACTTTGTCCATTTTGTCTTAAAATTTTCAAAACCGGAACACCGTACATGTGTCACTATAGGGGGCACTGGGAAAGGAATGGTCACCAGTGTTCCAAATGTCGACTACAGTTTTTAACCTTCAAGGAAAAAATGGAGCATAAGACCCGGTGTCACCAAATGTTTAAGAAACCTAAGCAGCTAGAAGGGTTGCCTCCCGAGACAAAGGTTGTTATTCAGGTCTCAGTGGATCCTGTTCAGTCAGAATCTGGGAAAGTAGCATCGGTCACTGTGAGCACAACTGACTGGGATCCGCCTTCCCCCAGATCTCAAGGAAAACCTTCAAAAAGGTCCCACTAATTTTAATCTAAGTCAGAACCCAGAACTCTTCAGAGAGATGAGAGGACAAACTATACATTTGTTACTCATCAGGACCCAAGACTGATGAAGAAATGGACTATTTTTTCTTTAATTTTGTGATAATGCAGGGTTTTTGTTTGTTCATTTGTTTTTATTTTGTGAGGGTTTGTTTTGTTCTGTTTTAGTTCTGGGGCTGGATTCAAGGCCTCACAAATAATAAGCAAGTACTCTACTACCCCTACTACTCTGACCTACAGTGTTTTCTGAATGAATAGTGAGTGTTATTTAAGATATGTCTGGTTTCATATTAAGTGTTTGGCTCAACCCAAGGAAGGTGCTTATGCCTATATCCTTGTGAATGGAAAACAGAAGTTAAACCTATTTATTAGTATTTTATGTAACTCCTAAGCTTGAGAGCTCTTCTGCATAAAAGTTTCGAGTTGGATGGGGCTCACAAGGCCCCACCTCTCCATGAAGATCTATGGGTAGTTAATGCTTGCTACAGGAGGAAGAGAGCTCTCTTTTTAAATGGTTTAGCATGGGTAAGTGGACAGGCACACATTCATTCCAGTCTTGGAGCCAAAGAGTGAGTACTGCCTAAATGTCTTTACCCAAAAGAAGATTCAAGGAGGCCAAGCCATTCTTGTAAAATGTCCACGTTTTATGAAGGGCCCCTACAAGCATTAGAAGCACAGTTGTGTATCAGTGCCATGTGAAGCAGCAACAGTAATTAGTAGAATGGGAGCTGGTGTCCATGGACTTCCTATCGCTTGGTGCGTCGGGTAGTTGGACTTATGCACTCTCCTCCCCGTTCTGGCTACCTGTGTTTGAAGAATGAACTGGCCATATCCTTATGGGCCACAGCAGTAAAGTGCATTGTCTTTTCTTGGGGCAAGAAGCCTTGGCATTTGTAGTTTGAAATTTATTGGACTTTAGTTTTAATTGAAAAGGTTCAGAAAAATGGCGTCTGTCTAGTTTATGGCCTGGGTTTAATTTAGTTCTACTTTTATGATGTAATAGTGACTTGCCCAATGATATTGGACATAGCACAAAAAAATAACCCAGGGCCCATGATGGAGCCTTTTCACTACGTTTTTTTTTTTTCAGTGTATGTGTATCTTAATGTTTATTGAATATGTGAAGCTTGCAATTTGGTGATGTGGTGCTCTCCCCTCGCCCCCACTTGGTGCTAGGGATTAAGCCCAGGGCCTTACATGTACCAGGCAAGGGCTCTGCCACTGAACTATATCCCTAGTCACAATTTGTATCTTGCCTCATATTTGAGTGATTATAATGAATAGCATTCTCGTTGTTGTATGTATAATTTCTCAGTTGATCACACTAATATTGCTTGGGTCTTACTTGAAGCACTTTAGTGTGCAGGCGATGTCCTAAATGAAGACTTGCTTTCTCCCATTAATATATCATACTACTTAGCTGGTCACTAGGAGGAATAACTCTTTGTAGGACTGTAGGGCACCCCTGAGGATTAGTTAGTCCTCAGCAACCTCAGTAGCATTAGCTGTTTCTGTAAAAGTTTCCAGGCCTGTCTTCTTGAGCGTGGTCCAGTGCCACCTCCTGTTCCTTCATGTTTAGCCCAGGTGCCCAGCTGCTTCTGTTCATCAGTCAAGGAGTCTCGATGCATGCTGGTTATAAACATGGTCTGGAAAAAATCTCCTAGTTTCCTGTTCCTTTCTTTAAAGGTACTTTATCTTGCTGGGTGTGGTAGCACACACTGGTAATAACTGCTCTTAGGAGCCTGGGGCAGAAGGGTCTGGAGTTCAGGGTCAGTCTGAGCTGCTTAATGAGTTTCTTGCCAAACTAACTACACAGTAAGACCCTGTCTTTTATAACCAAAAAGAAGAAAGGGGCATTGGGGGTGGGTCCCTTAAGATGTCCCTATCCATTTTTCCTTCCTCAGTCTAATGAAGTTTCCTTCGATTTCATGAAAAACTGGGAAGAGATCATCACCAGGCCTTGGCCTCTCTGTTAAGACTGAGGGAGATGAGAGGTTGCTAGCATCTTTTGTTGTATTTATTTGCTCTGTGCTTGATCCATTGATTGATTGTGATCTGCTCTATTTTGATAGGCCTTTTCAATGAGGTTTCTTGGGCCAAGGCACACCTAACTTTTTACCCTGTACCTTTCCTTTAGATGTGGAAAATGTTGTTTGCCCCACTTGTTCTGGTGGGCAAGTCCTACTGTGTATGAAATGAATCATACATGTACTGCAGACTTGTGTACTGTCTATGGTAAAAATAAGAACCACCTTAGACCTGTGTTTAGCGAGTGCTTAGTATCTCCAGCACCGTTGCTGTACTTTGCTATTTCACAAAAGCATGCTCCTAAGGAGTACGGATTGTTGTTTACTGCTAAGGGAGGCCCCAACGCTCTGGCTCCTGCCTACCTACGCCTCCCATCCACGGCCACTTCCCAGTGTCTCCCTGCTGCTGCACTATTCCAACCTATTGTATCGGCCTTGTTGTTCCTCAAGAAAATTCCTGTTTCTTCCTGGTGCACAGGCTGCCCAGGCTGCCCCTTCCTCACCGTGCTTTCCCTAAGCCTGCATGGCTCGCTACCTCACACGTGGTTTATTAAGCTTGTCGAGACTTTTAGAGTGACTAGAAACTGCCCTGCTTTTAAAGTCCTGTTTATTCCTTCTCTTGGAAGACAGTTCACCTCTGGCTGCACCTTTCTTCCCCCTGCTAAGTTTCTTAGTCACAGACCTTCAGGAAGAAATCATTAGCAAGAGCTTTGGTTCCATCTTAGAAGTGAGCTAGCTTAAGTCCATTTCTGTGCCTATAACAAAGAAACATAGTGAGCTTTCTGTTTTATATTGATAGCTCTATTTTTAAAGCAGTGTCACTTTGTTTTGTTTACACATGTATTAAATATCTGTCAAGATTACTATTTTGTTACTCTGTGAAGTCTGTTGCTTCTTTTTCAAATAAAGGTTATTATTTTATTAATGTTGCCAAAGTTATTTATAAGAAATAGCAATTAGAGAAATAAAGCATTTTGTGAAAACCTTTTGCTTTATTGTTTTGTTTTTTAAAATTTGAACACTATGTATTTTAGCTTAATTTTTGTTTTCTATCTTCCACAGTTGGGTTTTGAAATGATAAGCAGTGCTGGTTACTGTGCAGAAAGGTCATGGTCACGACAGAACCCAGTATCAGTTTCAGAGCTTTATTAGGAGGAAGTGGAGGAGACAAAAGAACCAGGCCTGGAAAAGGAGCATGTGCAGAGAGAGGGAAAGATGGTGGGGGGAAGAGACAGAACAGAGAGAGAGGGTGGGTCTGAGTTATGGCTCTTTAAGGCTCAAGTGGGCCTACAGAGCTACACCATGCATGTGCTGACTGCATGACCATACCATGAGCATGTAGTCCCAGCGCATGCTGTTGACGTAGGACTCATTGCTTAACTCCTGAACTGTGCATGTGCAGTCATGCAGCTGGAGTGAGGGCAGAATCAACCATTCCAGACTTTTTGCTTATTATAAAAAAGTGAGTGAACAGGAATAGGGGTGTCTTTTCTCCCAGAAAAACTGCTTCCAGCTGACTTGGTGGGCATTGGTTGGCTCTTAGGGGGTTAGGGAAGGGGGCTTCTGAGGTAGACAGGCGTCCTGGGATGGAAGTCACATGGAGCAGCTGAACTATGCCAAGTGAGACAGAACCCAGTGTTAGAGTCCTGGAGAAGTCCCACAAAAGACCACCATTCACGTATGCAATCAACAAGAGCGTTTATTATCTCAAAGCTTCCAGCATGCTGGGGCAGGCTATCCCATACAAAGGCAAGATGGCAAAGATCCTGAGAAAAGTGTGTGAGCTCTTTTTAAGCCCAACTGAGGGGAGTATGTAAGGAAGTTGGCTCATCTTAGATATGATTGGCTTATGCAAGTGGCAGTCACATTAGTAACTTTTAATTGGCTAGGGTTAGTTGGGGGTTTGTCAGGGCTACAGTTATCCATTTGGGGGCAGGCCTGGATGAGTCTCAGGCTTTGTCCTTGAGCTGCTGTGGAGGCTGGCTGGCCTAGCACATACTGACTGTGGGGGCTGGCTCAGTGGCCCAGGCGTGGTGTGTCCTATTTCCCTTGTCTCTGTTGTCAGGGGCACCACTGATTAATTGCCCTTTGTGGCTTTTAGACCTCAGAAACTGCCTGTCCAGTCTCAGTAAACTGAAATTGAGGCCTGATCTCTGAGAGAAGACTGAGCAGCCTGTTAGGACATCTGCTCGGTCCTCTCAACAGCATATGGACAAACAGAACCCTAGTACTCATGACTGAAGTCCTCACAGGGGACATAAGTCAAGAGCCACAGTATTTTCCCCATGTAACACTGAGACTTTTGTCAGACCATCACAGTTATTACTGAAGTCAAATTTCCCCTTGAGTGTAAATACAGACACATACAACTCACTAGGAAGACTCACATAAAACAACACAGACAAAAAATAGAAAAGGTACAAAAGCTACAAAATAAAGATGCAAACACTCAAACAGATGTGCATATCATGACGAAGTAACACAAGAAACACCGCTAACACACCAGACAACACTACAAACATGATAATCTGGCTGCCTCTCAGCACTGCAAGACAAAGACAAAAATAACGGGGGATACCAGAAAGAGATTCCAGAGTACTGGAGGACTCAGATAAACAGATAATGAATTTAATTCAAGACATAAAGAAGAAACATGCTGGGCAGAGGTGGCACACGCAGACAGATCTCTGTGAGTTCAAGGCCAGCTTAGTCTACTGAGTGAGTGCCAGGACAGTCAGGACTGTTATACAGAGAAACCCTGTCTCAAAAAAACAAAACAAACAACAAAACAAAACAACATAAAATCTGTTCATGACATAGACAAGACAATGACCAAAGTTGGCAAGAGGATCAGTTAGCTGGAGGAAAAAATTTAAAAATATCAAGGAAAAAATTGGCAATGGAATAGAAACACTGAAAACAGCAATAAATGTAAATTCTGGAAATGAAAGAATCAGTCAGTCAAATAAATAACCCAATATAAAGCATTGTCAACAGAAAAAAAAACCTGAGCAGAATAATGAATATTAAAGATGGCGTAGACAATAATATATACAGACATAGATCAAGAGGAAAAAATGATTATAGCCAAAAACTCCAAGAAACCTGGGATACATTCAAGAGACCCAAATCTGAGAATCAATGGAATAGGAGATGAGGTACAGACTGGTGGTTCAGCCAAGCTTTTCATTGATACAGCTGTGAATTTCTTAACAAAGAGACATGACATTCAAACACAGAAAGTGTTTAAAATTCCAAATAGACACAACAGAGTGAACCTCCCCACAATCCAACAAAATACCAAAAATTCAAAGAAAAAAACTGTAACATCTGTAAGGGAAAAACAACCACCCATACAGAGGCTAAAACATCAGACTAAACATCGGGTAGATGGCTGCAACCTGCAAAGTTGTCTTTTCCAACAGACGACCGGACTTAAATCACAGCTCCTACTCTTCTATGTCATACAGCTAGCTTATCTATACCCTTACATAGATAGAGGTTACGGATCATAAAGGGGTTGCGAGGGCCACAGCATAGTTCAAGGAGTTCCAGGCACTGGAGAGATGGTTGAGAGCACCTATGCACCATCTTGAGGATCAGAGTTTGGATCTCAAGAACAAGCCAGGGATGTCACCCTGACCAATGGGGAGGAGGGATTGGCTATGGCTGAAAATCTTTTTTTTTTTAAAGATTTATTTATTTATTATGTATACAGTGTTCTGCCTATGGCTGAAAATCTTTTTTTTTTAAAAGATTTATTTATTTATTATGTATACAGTGTTCTGCCTATGGCTGAAAGTCTTTTTTTTTTAAAGATTTATTTATTTATTATGTATGCAGTGTTCTGCCTATGGCTGAAAGTCTTTTTTTTTTTAAAGATTTATTTATTTATTATGTATACAGTGTTCTGCCTATGGCTGAAAATCTTTTTTTTTAAAGATTTATTTATTTATTATGTATACAGTGTTCTGTCTATGGCTGAAAATCTTTTTTTTTAAAGATTTATTTATTTATTATGTATACACTGTTCTGCCTATGGCTGAAAGTCTTGAAGCCACTTTCACCAGGAAGGCGGGCACAGAGCAAATATATCAAGTCAGCAGCTCACCCTAGGCCCTATCACGGTGGGAGCCTCCCTCCTTTAGGTTAAAAATGTGTGGCCTCTCTCATTTATCACATAGGGAAATCCTAGATAACATGGATAAGTCTCACATTTAGAGTCACAAAAGCCAGAGCCTAACCACCAACTCCCAGAACTCTTTTTGCCCTTTATACTGTGGCACCTGTCTGAATCCACTTTCTCCAAATGCCCTATGAATGTATTAAAAGTCCCTTGAATTATAACAATATGACTCTAGCTTTGAGCAGGACAGAGGCAGGAGGTTTGCTGGGTCTTGCTGACTTCCAGATAAAATAAAAGAAAAAGAAAAAATAGATGAAGAGATCAAAATATCTCAAAACAAACACAAGTTAAGGCAATTCATAACAATTAAATCAGCACTTTAGAAAATTCTCAAAGGAATGCCGCACACAGAGGAAGAAAGATAGTTGTATATACAAGAGTATGGTACAGTATATACAAGAGTGTGGTACAGTATATACAAGAGCGTGGTACAGTATATACAATAGTATGGTACAGTATATACAAGAGTATGGTACAGTATGTACAAGAGTGTGGTACAGTATGTACAAGAGTGTGGTACAGTATGTACAAGAGTGTGGTACAGTATGTACAAGAGTGTGGTACAGTATGTACAAGAGTATGGTACAGTATATACAAGAGCATGGTACAGCCCCTGAAAGCAAGAGATCAATCAAGGAGAATGAGGAAGGAGCCAGTCATATCCAATACAGCAAACGAGCAAGCACCCAGCACTACCAGGATAAAAAGAATATAACTAACAATTAGCCACCAACCAGAACAACTAAAATAAAATAACAAACAACAGCAAACTCTCCCCATTCATAATAGTGAACAGAAGTCGCCTTACCTCACCAATTCAAAGACACACACTAATTGATTGGATTTAAAAAAAACAATGACTCAGCCATGTGCTGACTCCACGGTCTAGGTACTTCTGAAAAACATCTGTTCATTCTAATCTCTACCCCATACAGTGAATCTGCTAAATTCCTTCTGTTTTTCTTTATGTTAGTCCATCTTTTTGCCTTTGAGCATCTCTGGACCATTGACTACATCACTACTGACTCTGACAATTCTTCTATAGTTGTCCCTGCCAAAATCATTGTCTCTATGACTCAACACCCACTTTCACTTCCCCATGATCAAATGAACTCTCAATTTTCTCTCTCCTTCCTGGACCCCATATTTCTAGGAATCAACTGCATAAAATACAAAAGCAATGGTTCCTCCTTGTGAGAAGCTTCCAAATGACCTCAGTGGTGTAGAGAACATTGGGAGAGAATCTGCACAGCATACTGAGGGACCCTTTGAGAGGACTTCCCTCACAGACAATGTTAAGGACTTGGCACATGCTGCAGGAGCTTGATCTTATCTCTGCCCTCAATGTTTTTGTGTAGTGAAAGACACAAAAACATTGGTGTCTTTCTGGTGAGTAGAAGACACCAGTGTAGAAGAAAGTCAGATCATGGTCAAAGTCTAGACAGACCATCCCTAGATGGACTTAGGAGTGACTGGGAATCACCATAAATACCTTGCTCTTCCCTTGTTATGGATATCTCCTAATTTTTACAATAGTAGCATGAGGGCCTCCAGTATATACCCATCCTTCAGATATGCCCTTTGGCTAGAGTTTGATTCTGATAGTGCCATGGACTTTGCCTCTAGAGTCACGTTCAGATGGCCCTCGGTGTGACCCATGGGCTGCAGATAACTCAGCTGTCCCCCTTTAGCCTGTGACACTGTGCTTGTCTAATCTTTATGAGGTGCAGTTTCCACTTCTATAAGGACAACTGTTTAAAGTAGCTGCCTCACTTGGTTGTTGAAGCAACATGGGTACACCTGTCAAGAACCTGCACTCAGAATCTTCATGTAGCTCCAGATTTCCTTCATCCTTCTGATTGCTTTATCTTTTCAAGAATATCATGCCATTCAAGGGCAATACTTTGTGATAAGATTTTATGCTTTTCCAGTGGTCAAACTAGGCTTCACCCTGCCATGTTGCCTGATCATCTTTCACCTCACATCATGGGTCACATCCTATGTCTCAGGAAGTGTTGGCCTCTGAATCATAAACACAGAGGAAAGGAAATAACAGTTGTCCAAGGATCTCAACTGTTTCAGTGAGACAAGATTTAATTAAATGGCTTTTTGTTTGTTTGTTATCTTTTGTTTTTCTGGTTTTCTACTCAGTGGTGTATGTCTTCCAAGCATACCTCTTTAACTTTACACTCCCTCCTCGGTTTCTTACAGGCCCTCCTTATGGTGCTAGTTCTTGGGTGGGTGTTTGTCCCCATCTACATCAAGGCAGGGGTGAGTATCCACACATCTACAAGTGAGCATTCCAGAAGTAATCTCCAGAATGCTTTTCTTCACTAACATCTTTGGAGTGAAACTTAATACTCAACCTTCTCCTGGTCTACTGCTAAAAATATATGGATGACAAAGATCCCATTCCTTTCCTGGAAGGGGTCAGTGCAGAATGTGGCCCCAGACTAGTGAGAAATCTGTAAGGCCCTGTGTCGTGACCACTGTGGTCATCTTTACCTGGTGTGGGAAGCTGAGTCTAGGACCACCCATGTGTTTTAAGAGACACTCATCAGAAGGAATCAGAAATGACCTGGCATTACCCTAAGGGGCATTTCCTTTGTAGGCAGGAAAAGTCAGACCCCAGAATGCTAGGGAAAACATACAGAAGCTAAATATCATGAAGGCAGACCCCCAAAGGGCAAATATCACACATTCTATTGGCATGTGGTTCTTGGAATAGGTAAACTCATTTTGACAGAAAGAAGAACTGAGTTTACCAGAGGCTGCTGAGAGTGAGAAAGAGAAAGGCCCATCAAGTTCATTTTGGTTCATTTTACACCTGCTACTAAGAGCAGAGGGGAGCCTGGCCACCTCCTTGAGTCCCAGATTTATGGAGTCATCCCACACCTCCAGAGTACAGGTAACAAGTTTTTCATCTCCCTTACATGATTACAAACAAAGTCATCCCAATATCCCATATACATTTACATCTAAGTAGCTTATTGCAGATCAACAGAACATGAGCAGACAGAAAGCATCTTTTCATAGCCAGCTCCCTTGCTGGCAGGCTGAATGCCAAAGCTACCAAGAAAGAATTCTATTGTATATCTATAAAATTAATATTACAAGGAATCCTAAAGGAATCACAAACCTAAACCTTTGTACATAAAAGACAATCAGTCAGCTGTACTTTAGATCTTCAGGGTGTATACCCATTTATCAATAGCATCTTATATCAGGAGATTGAGGGCAGGAATGGGTACAAGAAGTTAATCATCACTTTTGATCAACAATCAACCTCAAGAGTTGGGCTGCTTTGTATTTCTTAACCTCAGCTATGTGTCCTTATAGACATTAGGTTGTTCTCTGTGTTTTTTTTCATCTCAAAGTTTATTGTCAAAACATCTGATCAAACTTGAAGTATTACAAGACTTTGTTTCAGCCAAATGATGCACACCAAAAACTTGTAACTGTATTTTTTCAACATTAAGAGAATTAGAGCTAGTTTGGCTCCTGAGTAATTTCTGTTGTTCTCTTAACCATTAACCTGAGCTGCGATCTAAAGCAGCTTCTCAGGTGGAACTCATGGGCCTTAACTGTGAAACATATCCTTGTATTTACTTATATTCATCAAGGCTCTGTATAAGCTAATGTTATTCTCAATTAGACAGCACAGTCTAGGGAGGAAGTCATCTTCATAATAATTTGCAGGTAAAACTACCCAATGGAATAGGAAATGTCCATGAGATAAACACACTACATTATAGGCAGTGGGGGATTTCCCCACACCAACTTCAACCATGCCAGATGTCAGAGAGAGACAGCAATAGCAAGTATGCAAAGGCATAGCAGAAGCAAAAGGCATTCCTGGGTCTGTAGTCTGGGGAGGGACAGGGGCCTTGCCTACCTGAGAATTATCCACCAGGCAGTTGCCTCCTGGTGAGCTAACACCCTGAATCTCAATCATCACCTGTTGCCACCCCACTGTGGCTACTGGCAGTACCACATTTTTACTATCCATTTATTGGTTGTAAGACATTGAAGTTGTTTCCCTTTCCTAGCTATTATGAATAGAGCGGCAGTGAACATGGCTGAGCAAACACCTGTGGAGTCCTTTGGGAATGTGCTAAGGAATGGTGTATCTGAGTCATATGATGGATTCATTTTCAACCCTTTGAGGGTTCTCCACACAGATACCATAGTGGCTGTACCAGTTTTCAATCCCATCAACAGTGAATGAGGGTCCCCTTTCCTCTGCATCTCTTCCAGCGTTTGTTGTAGCTTGTCCTGTTCGTTTTTTTGCCATTTTGACTGGAGAAGGATGAAATCTCGAAGTTACTTTGTTTTGCATTTCCTTAATTGCTAGGGACAATGAACATTCTTTGAGATATTTCTTACCCATCTTTTTCTTCTTTTGGGAACTCTGTTCAGGTTCTAGATCCATTTTCTGAAAGGAGAATGGATTGCTTTTTTGATTACTTTTTTTTTTAGTTCTTTAAATATCCTGTCCTTTACATATATTTGTCCTCCGTCAGATGTATAACTGGCAAAGATTCTCTCCTATTCTGTGGGCTTCCTTTTCACCCAGTTAGTTGTTTCTTTAGCTGTACAGAAGGTTTTTAGTTTTCTGAGGTCCACTTGTCAATTGTTGGCCTTAACGTGCAAATGGAGTCCTAACTAAAAAGTTCTTTCCTACACCGATATCATGTAGGGTACTGTAAGATGAATTGCTAAATTGTCCTATTAATAAAAAGCATGGAGCCAGATATTGGAGTGAAAGCTGAGAGATCAGAGGCATAGGACAAGCCACAGCCAACCTCACCTTACCAATTCCTCAGCCTCCAGAGAGAGCTACTTCCTGTATACTCATGCCTTTATACCTTTCTGTATTCTGCAATCTTACTTCCTCTCTCTGCCCAGCTACATCACTTCCTCTTTCTGCCTAGCTCTATCACTTCCTGTCTGTCTGTACAGACCTCCAGACCTCCATGGTTAACTAGCACTGGGATTAAAGGCATGTGCCACCATGCCTGGCTCTGTTCCCAGTGTGGCCTTGAACTCACAGAGATCTGGATGAATTTCTGCCTCCCGAATGCTAGGATTAAAGGTGTGTTACCACTGCCTGACCTCTATATTTAATATAGTGGCTGGATTTTTCCTCTGATCCCCAGATAAGCTTTTTTGGAGCACACAAATAAAATATTAAGGTACTGCCTATGTTTTCTCCTAGCAGTTTCAGTGTTTCACATTTAAGTCTTTGATCCATTTGGTGTGCAAGATGATAGATACAGGTCTGGTTTCACTTCTACATATGGGCATCCAGTTTTCACAGCACCATTTGTTGAAGATATTTTATTTTCTCCAGCTCATGTTTGTGGCATCTTTGTCAAATATTAAATGGATGAAGTTACAGGTATCCATTTTTGGATCTTTTATTCCATGGGTCTACATGTCTGTTTTTGTGTCAATATCATATTGTCTTTATTATTATGACTCTGTAATATATATTTTAATTTTTAAATGGTAGAAGGACATGAGTCCATCATAAATACCCATGGCATCATTTAATGATATCTTTCTGCAGATGTAAATAAACTATTTTTTCTTTATAGTACATCTTAAGATCTGAAATTGTGATCAGGTAGAATTATGGTGTGAATCTGTGGGTTTTTGTTTGTTTTCTGGAAGGCCTTTCTTAATATTTCAATCTCCTCATTTGTTAGAGTCTGTTTAGGCTGCTGACGTCTTGGTTTAGTTTTGGTGGTTTGGCTGAAACTAGAAATTTTTCCATTTCTTTTAGGTTTTTCTAGCTTAATGAAGTGCAGCTTTTATAAAATTTATTTATTTATTTATTTATTTATTTATTTATTTATTTATTTATTGTTGACTCATCCCTGCATCTCTGGGATGAAGCCCACTTGATCATGTTGAATGATCTTTTGATGTGTTCTCGGATTTGGTTTGCAAATATTTGAGTGAGAATTTATGCATCTCTGTTCATAAGGCACTGTGTGGCATGCAATCCGGTGGCTCTATAAATACTGAACACGGTAGAAGAGCTCCAGCCTGGTAAGAGGATTTGGTTAAGCCCTGTTTGGGGGAACCTGTTCCTTTAGATCTTTTTAGCTAATTGTTTCCCATCCTGCCTTCATACTTGTAATCTCTCAGAGTTTTAACCCCACGTGATAGAAGTTTCTTATACTCCAGTAACCGATAAGAATCTCTGCCACCTGTAACAGAGGTTTCAAATGCTTCTCCTTTCTCTGACTGATTTCCTCTTGGACTGGAGTTCTGTGTTAGGTGTTTCTCAGCAATCAGAACTCAACAAGGACTTCCATGGATCTATTGATCAAGACTTCACATCAGTTACACATCTAATTCACTCTCTCTCCAGGATAACCTAACCCCCAAGGAATACTTTGCCTTTTTTTTTCTTTTCATGTTATACTTTGCTCTTGTGTGCAAGGGTTTCCTGGTCACCCATGGTATTTCTTTGGGCCCTCTCCATACTGCCAAGAAAGTTTCTATCTGGGGATCATTCATCACCAGCACCTTGTCAGATCCAAACAGTCACAGAGCCTGAAGCAGCAGAAGGTGATGGATGATTCTCAAAGCAGTGGAGGGCAATCCACTACCTCAGGACATCCAGCTACCCCCAAAGCCCCTTTCCTACCCTCAAAAGTTAACTGATGCCCACTGAGTCAGCTGGAAGAAGTTTTGGGAGACACTGAGCCCCTATTCTCGTTCTACCATTTTTATAATAAACAAAGAGTCTGGAATGTCAGAATTCCTAGCCGCTCCCCCAGCTACATGACTGTACATGTGCTGTTCAGTGGCCAAGCAAGAGGCTTAGTCATCTCAGAACCTTATATCCTATGTAATCTGTGCACTGTGTGATCACATAATTTGCATGCAGCATGATCATGCAATCTATATGCATTCGTGTCATAGCTACATAAGCCCATATGTGCATGTGTAGGGGGAACCTATAAAAAGTAGGTTCCATCTATCCCTCCCCTCTCTTCCTGCACTACCTTTCTTTCCATAGGCCTAAACACCCCCTTCTGTTCCCTTCCCCTAATAAACTCTTATAATGGGTTTTGTTCATGGCTTTTCTTACATGGTAAACTGCACTGCTTAACGAGTAACACAGCATTGCTTAATAAATAACACCTCTGCCAACACAACTGATCTAAAACTCTTCAATTTAGCCTCAGGCAAACTTTTCTGACTAGGGCAAAAATAGGCACATTTTTGGCCAAAATATTGTAAGAAAGATCTCTAGGCTACATACTAATATTCTTCTCCTCTGAAACCTCTTGAGCGAGGCCCTCACAGTACAAATCACACTCAACACCAGTGTCTTCCATGTTCCTACTGGTATGGCCTATTACGCCCCACTTAGAGCGTTCAACTGTTTTTCTAATTAAAACTCCCAAAGTCTGTATTCCTCCATACAGAAGCATGGTCAGGCCTATCATAACAATACCCCAGCCCCTGGTACCAACTTCTGTCTTAGTTTGGGTTTTATTGCTATGAGGAGACACTATGATCACAGCAACTCTTATAAAGGAAAACATTTAATTGGGTCTGGCTTACAGTTTCAGAGGTTTAGTTTATTATTGTCATGGCAGGAAGGTGGCATGCTGGTAGACATGGAGACAAACATGGTGCTGGAGGAGGAGTTGAAAGTTCTACGTCTTGATCTGCAGGCAGCAGGTGTAGCTAGAGTTTTCCTGCCTGGCCCACAGTCAGGACAAATCTCTCTCACCTGCCAGTCCCACAGCCTCTCAGACCCAACCAAGTAAACACAGAGACTTATATTGGTTTCAAACTGTATGGCCGTGGCAGGCTTCTTGCTAACTGTTCTTATAGCTTAAATTAATCCATTTCTATAAGTCTATACCTTGCCACGTGGCTTGTGGCTTACCAGCATCTTCACATGCTGTTTGTCATCGTGGCAGCTGGCAGTGTCTCTCTGACTCAGCCTTCCACTTCCCAGCTTTATTCTCCTCCTTGTCCCGCCTATACTTCCTGCCTAGCCAATGGCCAATCAGTGTTTTATTTATTGACTAATTAGCAACACATTTGCCATACAGAACATCCCACAGCAAGATGTTGTGAGTTCTACGTCTTGATCTGCAGGCAGCAGGTCTTCCAGTGATGGTAAGCACTGAGCCTGGGCTTGAGCTTCTGAGACCTCAAAGCCTACCCCCTAGTGACACACTTCCTCTAACAAAGCCACACCTATTCCAACAAGGCCACACCTCCTAATATTGCCACTCCCTATGAGCCATGGGGGACATTTCTATTCAAACCACCATGGTAAGCCTTTCCAGAGACCTTGGAAGAAAGAAAACACAGCTGCTATGCATCCAAGTCTCTGCCAAAATGCTTATGTTGAGACCTTGCTACATTGCCCAAGTAGCCCCCTCTTCCTCCACATCCAGGTCACCTATAGAATCACACCTTGAAGTTTTAAGATAACCCATAAAATGGTAAGTTATCAGCTGTGGGAGATGAAATAGCAGGAATCACATTTAGAAAGCCCTATTGTGCTGTTCTTGTCATTTGGTTATTTCGAGTAGTGCTGTGGGATGGTTTGTATGTTAAATTGCTCTGGTCAATAAATAAAACACTGATTGGCCAGTGGCCAGGCAGGAAGTATAGGCAGGACTAACAGAGAGGAGAATTGGAACAGGAAGGCAGAGAGAGTCACTGCCAGCCGCTGCCATGACAAGCAGCATGTGAAGACGCCGGTAAGCCAGTAAGCCATGAGCCACGTGGCAAGGTATAGATTTATAGAAATGGATTAATTTAAGATATAAGAACAGTTAGCAAGAAGCCTGCCACGGCCATACAGTTTATAAGCAATATAAGTCTCTGTGTTTACTTGGTTGGGTCTGAGCAGCTATGGGACTGGCGGGTGACAGAGATTTGTTCTGACTGTGGGCCAGGCAGGAAAACTCCAGCTACAGAGCAGGGCCTCTGCCCAGTGTGTTAGCATAAATAAAACGTGTTCCATAGGGAAGCCTTAGAGTCCCATCCCTCTGATCAGGATCCCACAGCACCATAGTCTTGATCTGTGACGTAAATTTCATCCAAATTATAAGCCCCAAAGAAATACAGGGCTTTGGAAACTTTGAAATAAATAAATAATTAACCTTGTTTTCAAGGGATAACTTTTCTACCATAGAGAATACTATGTGCTTTAAAAGGGACCTTTTCCTCAGCCCTTCCTCTGTTCTGCTCTGTCACCTCTTTGCATCTTCCCTCTTTGGCTCTCTTCCACTCTCCCTAGTCTGCAGCTGAGCCTGTCCAGTCGTGAATGTGCTGTCTTTTCCATCAACAAACATTCCGCTCATCACTTTCAGTTTGAACCCCATTTCTCACTTTTATCGCTTACTCTTATACACTACCAAGTATATTGACTGCTGAAGGGGCTAAGGTCCCAAAACCTGGACACATGGGAGAAGTTTAAGGTCCATGTGTCCAAGATCATCTCTGATATCTTGCTCCATTTACCTGAGGTTTGATCATTAACCCCATGCCTACATAAAGATAGAAGTCATCTGTAGGAAGGAAACAGAACCGCCTGAAGCCATGGCTAGCACATTAAGTCCTGGTACTACAGCTCAGCCTGAAGGGCCTCCTGCAATGTCAGAGCGCATTCAAAATGCTGCTGACATCTCTGTTATTGTCATCTATTTCATAGTTGTGCTAGCTGTGGGACTGTGGGTATGTGGGAACCATGCAGGCTTTTTGGGTGGGCACCAGGCTCGGGGGACAGTGTCTTAGAATGGAAGAGGTGTGTCATGGTAAACTGAGACAACAATAGATTGTTACTAATGTCATTGTCTTTCTATATGAATCATTTTCTGGTATGTGGTAGTGCTGGGTGGGCTCATTTTTAAGGCAACATAATTATTATTATTATTATTTTTTTTTTAGTTTTTCAAGACAGGGTTTCTCTGTGTAGCTTTGCGTCTTTCCTGGAACTCACTTTGTAGCCCAGGCAACATAATTATTTGAATAGAGAGAAGACTGAGAACAGCAGACTTACTCTGTTTACATCTCCAGCATCTGGAAAAAAAAAGGGGGGGGGAACGTACTATCTCGTTTTCTTTATTTCTCAATATTGTTTGAATTTCTGACTTGGTGAGTTGGCCACTGAAATCATTAGTGTTCTCTTCATTCATTTTCAGTATTGAATTCTATGGTGCAAATATTCACCCATCACAGCACAGCACCTCATACTGTTTTCGCAGCTCACAGCAAATGGCTGCTCTTCAGAGAGGATGGTTTCTTAAAATCCTCCTGGTCCTTGAATTCCACTGAGCATCGGTCCACGCAACAGTGCTGAAAATCCACTACTGCTCCACCCTGGCCAGTGGGACTGGAGCACTGCACCTGCTGCTCTTTACCCCTCTCTCTTCTTCCTTCCTACTCAGGCAATGGTGAGAAGCAACAGAGGCACTGTTGGAGGCTTCTTCCTGGCTGGTCGAGATGTGTCTTGGTGGCCGGTAAGTGGGACAGAGATTTCTGGAGATACATTCGTTTATTCATTCATTCACTCATTCATTCTCCATGTTTACATTGGGAATATTAATCATTAATGATGTGCTGGTGGCTCCTTTCTGAAATCTTTGACTTCAGGGTTATGGCCAATTATAGAGAAACTGGAGTGCCACGAATTGAGAGGCTCAGCCTTGCCTTCAGGAGTCCTCAATTGAGCTCTACTCATGTTCTTTCCCCAGGAGTATTATCAAGAGCCTTCCTCCTTGGCTTCTTACTAGCTCCAAACACTCTTCCTTTGTTCCCAATCCTGAGCTAATTCTGCCCTGTTTCCAGGTTAGTCTGACTCTGCTTTTCTTTCAATGTCCAGATAAGTCCCTGATCATTCCAGCCCTGCCAGGTATTTCTGGCTAACTCTTATGTTGTATGTAGTCTCTCTGATAGTGTGTTATGCCCTTGTGATGGTGTTTATGGCCATCTTCTTCAACTCTTACCTCTTGGGCATTTTCCTTTCTGTGTTTTAATGTGTAAACATTTTGGCTAGATTTCCATTGTAAGAGGCTGCATCTTTCTGACCCTAGAAAGTGTTAGAGTTGGATTCTGTGTGTAGTAGGTTCTCAGGAAATGACTCTATCAAAAATCTGTTTTACTAGTCTATATTGGTTGGAGGGAAATGGGGATTGGGAAATGACCTAGCTTGCTGCAAGTACAAAATAGACTTTCATTTTTGACATGTAGTCAGACATTGCCTTCCCCAAACATGTATTAGCCAGCCCTAAAGCTGCAACGTATCTCAATTTCATCCAGTTAGCTGAATTGAAAAAGTAATGTGTAGAGGATTGAAAGTGTGGGAGTAGATACAGCACTCTGAGGTTCCCAAATTCCAGTTTTGCTGAATAAGGTTTGGTACTCATCCATGGCCTCTCATAAGACCACTCTTGGCATTTGAGGCTTAAGAACAGCAGATAACAGCACAGAAAGGAAGGTGACTGAAAAGAAGGTCCTAGGCTTGGAGATTGGAGAGGAATTCCCTCATTCTGGAGTATGAGGTCCTTAAGATTGGTTTAAATCATAAAACTCTTATGAGGGCCTGGCAGTGGGCCAAAGGGGCTTATTTAAATGTATATGGGCAGAAACATCAAAGTACCTCAAGGCAGTGCTTGAAAAGCTTTTCTGGGAGGCAAAATTGTAAGCATGTTAGGGTCCATGGGCTGTATAACCTTCAACAACACAGTCCTGCCAATGCAGCACAAAAGGTGCCCATAGTCAATGTGTTAAACCAATGAGCTTGGTTATCTTCCAACAAAACTGTTTACAGAAAAGAAATTTACCTTTATTTCCACTTTCCCCAAAATATCATCACTCTTGAGGTTTTAAAACAATTTAGTCATTCAAAATCTTTAAGTTGCATTCTTCAACCTGTTGTGGAGATAAAGGGTTAGGTTTGCTCTATGTCATGCAAAAATGCATCCTCACCAATCGGCAGGTGACAGGGAAAAACTTGGAAACTCTACAGTTAAATGATACCATAATTCAATGGACCTAACAGCTGTCTACAAAAAATTCCATTCACATAGCAGCCCATGGGGCTTTCACTGAAACAGATCACAGATGAGAATCCAAAGTCAGTCTTACCAAAAATGCATAAGCTATTCTAAAGAATTATAAGAATTCCACACACTGGAAAATCTAAAAAAAAAAAAAAAAATGAATTCTAGATAGATATAACCTACCCAAACTAAAACAAGATGATGTAAATCACTTAAGCAGAAATATGATTGTTGTGGTTAGATGTTAAATTGGTGTGAAAAGAAATTCAGTTCCTATGAGAATAAGCAGTCAGTGTACCAATGAAGTCTTTAGCACTAGTCAAGTAGGAAAAAATGCTTTAGCGATTGGATGGTTAGAGTTTCTTCTCCTCCTTCTCCTCCTTCTTCTTCTTTTCCTCCTTCTCCTCCTCCTCCTCCTCCTCCTCCTCCTTCTCTTCCTCCTCTTCCTTCTTCAAAAGAGATCTTTTGCTTTAAATTTTTTTTTTTAAATTTGAGACAGGATCTCTGGAACTAATTCCTAGGCTGGCCTCAAACTCAGTTCTCCTGGCTCCACCAGTCAAGTACTGGAATCATAGGTATGCACTGCTCTACATGGCAGAGCAACCTGCTGTTTGTTTTGGTTTTTGTGAAGTAGGGTCTTAGCGTACAGCAGAGGCTAGCTTTGAACTTGTGATTCTTTTACTTCAGCCTCCCACCTGCTAAGTTTTCATGTGTGTGCCACCACATCCAGCATGCAAAGTAATTGTTTTACCCTGTGTATGTGTGTGGTATTTGGTATGTGTGTGGATGCATGTCTGCATGTGTGAGGGTGTATGTGTGTATGAAGCTGTGCATTTGTATGGGTATACTCTCATGTGGGGGCCTAAAGTTTACACTGTTTCTTCCTGGGTCACTTTCCACTTCATTGATTTAGACAAGTCTCTCCCTGAACCTGGAGCTCACCACTTCTAGCAAGAATTAGTTTGACCCCAGTTTCCACCCTTGAATCCTGAGATTAAGGTTGCTGACACAACTGTCTGGATTTACTGGGTTCTGGGGTCTTAAGTGCAGTCTTCAACCTTGCACCAAAAATGCTTTATCTACCGAGCCATCTCTCCAGTCCCTGTAAGGCAATCTTTAAAGGAAACCATTGGAGGGTATTTTTCATTGATATTCAATGATACATTCTATGTAAACATTTGGTTTCCTTCTGCCTCAGATAGTGTGTCTTTTGTTCAATAAAACAAAAGGACTCCTCCAAAATCTCTCTTTGTCTCTGCCTCTCTGCCTCTCTGTCTGTCTCTGTCTATCTGTCTGTCTGTCTGTTTCTCTGTCTCTGTCTCTGTCTGTCTCTCTCTCTCTCTCTCTCTCTCTCTCTCTCTCTCTCTCTCACACACACACACACACACACACACACACACATATGCACACACAATTTCAGACCATTAACTGCAGTTGATAGAATTCTGTTCTAAGAAGTGATTGAAACACAACATCTTCTGTTGTCAATAACTCTACTTTGGATCTTTTTAACTTCAGCCACACTCTTTATTTTGCATTTCAGATGGGTGCCTCTCTCTTTGCCAGTAACATTGGCAGTAACCATTTTGTGGGTCTGGCTGGAACGGGAGCAGCTTCAGGGATTGCCACTGCAGCGGTGGAATGGAATGTGAGTGATGTCAAAAGATGTCCTATAACTCAACATCCGCTTTCACTTCCCCAGGACCAAATGAACTCTCAATTTTCTCTCTCCTTCCTGGACCCCATATTTATAGGAATCAACTACATAAAATACAAAAGCAATGGTTCCCCCTTGTGAGAAGCTTCCAAATGACCTCAGTGGTGTAGAGAACATTGGGAGAGAATCTGCACAGCATACTGAGGGACCCTTTGAGAGGACTTCCCTCACAGACAATGTTAAGGACTTAGCACATGCTGCAGGAGCTTGATCTTATCTCTGCCCTCAATGTTTTTGTGTAGTGTGTGCATACTGGTGAGTGGAAGACACCAGTGTAGAAGAAAGTCAGATCATGGTCAAAGTCTAGACAGACCATCCCTAGATGGACTTAGGAGTGACTGGGAATCACCATAAATACCTTGCTCTTCCCTTGTTATGGATATCTCCTAATTTTTATAATAGTAGCATGAGGGCCTCCAGTATATACCCATCCTCCAGATATGCCCTTTGGCTAGAGTTTGATTCTGATAGTGCCATGGACTTTGCCTCTAGAGTCACGTTCAGATGGCCCTCGGTGTGACCCATGGGCTGCAGATAACTCAGCTGTCCCCCTTTAGCCTGTGACACTGTGCTTGTCTAAACTCTATGAGGTGCAGTTTCCACTTCTATAAGAATAACTGCTTAAAGTAGCTGCCTCACTTGGTTGTTGAAGCAACATGGGTACACCTGTCAAGAACCTACAAACGCCATGTGGTAACAATTGGTTGTGTCTTTGCTATTGTTTTGTCTTGGGAGGTATGATTAGCACCCAGAATCTTCATGTAGCTCCAGATTTCCTTTTGATTGCTTTATCCATTCAAGAATATCTTGCTCACTGCCTACCATTCAAGGGTAATACTTTGTGATAAGATTTTATGCTTTTCCAGTGGCTAAACTAGGCCCCCCTCTGCCATGTAGTCTGATCATCTTTCATCTCACATCTTGGGTCATATCCTATGTCTCAGGAAGTGTTGGCCTCTGAATCATAAACACAGAGGAAAGGAAGTAACAGTTGTCAGAGGATCTCAACTGTTCAGTAGGACAAGATATAATGAAATATCTTTCTCTGGTTTTCTACTCAGTGGTGTATGTCTCCCAAGCAGTACCTCTTTAACTTTACACTCCCTCCTCGGTTTCTTACAGGCCCTCCTTATGGTGCTAGTTCTCGGGTGGGTGTTTGTCCCCATCTACATCAAGGCAGGGGTGAGTATCCACACATCTACAAATGAGCATTCCAGAAGTAATCTCCAGAATGCTTTTCTTCACTAACATCTTTGGAGTGAAACTTAATATTCAACCTTCTCCTGGTCTACTGCTAAAAATATATGGGTGACAAAGATCCCATTCCTTTCCTGGAAGGGGTCAGTGCAGAATGTGGCCTCAGACTGGTGAGAAATCTGTAAGGCCCTGTGTCATGACCACTGTGGTCATCTTTACCTGGTGTGGGAAGCTGAGTCTAGGACCACCCATGTGTTTTAAGAGACACTCATCAGAAGGAATCAGAAATGACCTGGCATTACCCTGAGGGGCATCTCCTTTGTAGGCAGGAAAAGTCAGATCCCAGAATGCTAGAGAAAACATTCAGAGGCTAAACATCATGAAAGATCTTACATTGTTTGGAGGTCAGTTAAAAAAAATAGAGAGCATGTGCAGGAAGTGTGGTAGGAGACTGAGGTAGGTTTGCGTGTGTGTGTGTGTGTGTGTGTGTGTGTGTGTGTGTGTGTGTGTGTGTGTGTGTTGGGGAGCAGTGTGTGGTGGGGGTTCAATTGTGAAAGACATTCATCCTCTCACCTTCTGGGAAGTGAGCATCATGGATGTTCAGAAACTCAGGGTTCATGACCAGATTCATATTTTAATCCTAATGCTCTACTAGATCAGCTGAGAGGAGAATCAACTTGTTTAAGTGACCTCTGGGTGGCAATTTAACAAAGACAGTACAAAATAAACCATACTTTCATAGGAGGGGAATAGATTGGAAAGGGAGATCTTCCTGGGACAGAGACAATAGGCTTAATGACAAATGATAATTGAGGGTGGATTTGGTGTGGAACCTCCATTAGTGGAGCTGAGATTACAATGGGGTGATAAGGGGTTAACAGGAAAAGCAATGACTCCCCTTGGGAATGGGAATAGGTGCCTTTGGTGTATGTGTTAGTTAATTCCATGCATCTACATTTTAGTTTATTTCATGCATCTGTGTTTTAGTTCATTCCATGCATCTGTGCTTTAGTTAATTCCATGTATCTATGTTTTAGTTAATTTCATGTATGTATGTTTTAGTTAATTTCTTTTCTTTCTTTTGTTCTTTTTTTTTTTTTAACTTATGAATGCCCAGCCTTAGCATGGTTTGTTTCTAGCCAGCTTTTCTTTCTTTTTTTTTCAATTAAAAAATATTTTAAAATTTATTTTACATATTAACCACAAATCCCCCCTCTCATCCCTCCTCCCCCTCGCCCGCCTTTCCCTCCAGCCCACCCCTGATTCCCTCCTCCAAAAGGATAAGTCCTCCCATGGAGGAGACAGCAAAACCTGGTACATTCAGTTGAAGTAGGACCAAGCCCCTCCCCACTGCATCAAGGTTGAGCAAGGTGTTTGACCATAGGCAATGGGCTCCAGAAAGCCAGCTCATACACCAGGGATAGATCCTGATCACACTGTGATCAGGGGCCCCTCAAACAGACCCAGCTCCACAACTGTCTTCCGTATGCAGAGGGTCTAGGCCGATCCCATGCATTTCCACCACTGTCTGTCTAAAGTTAGTGAATTCCTATGGTCTTGGTTCAGTTGTCATCATGATCTTGACTCCCCTTGCCCATATAGTCCCTCTTCCTTCTCTTTGACTGGATTCCTGGGGCTCGGCCTGGTGCTAGTTGTGAATCTCTGCATCTGCTTCTATCAGTTACTGGATGAAGGCTCTATGATGACAGATTATTCACCAATATGATTACCAGGGTAGGCCATACCTCCTAATCACTGAGCTTTCAGGTGAGAAATGTGATAAAGACCTCCCATTGAGTGCTGAGTGCTCCGAAGTCTTTTATTCTCTGTACATGGACCACTTCTGGATCTCTGGCAAAAAGAGGCCTCTCTGATGAAGGTTGAGTGATGCACTGATCTATGGATATAGGATATGTCATTAGGAGACATTTTATTGCTTTGTTCATTTGGCAGACTAATAGTAGAAGATTTTCCCTTGTGGCTTATAAGCTGTCTTATCTCAGGTTCTTAGCATCAGTAACAATGTCAGTAATGGGCCCATCTCTTGGAACAGGGCTTAAATCCAATCTAACATTGGTTGGTTACTCCCACATTTTTGCCACTATTACACCGTGGATATATCTTACAGCAAGTTACTATTATAACTCACAAGGTTTGTAGGTGAGTGAGATTGGTGATTGATTTTCTCTCCCATTAGTTTTTAAACACTATAAACATCACTCAGTAGGGGTAAAGCTAGTTGAGCACCAACTCTACCTATTTTGTTCAATGACATAAGTATGCAATAACTTCAACAATAAGATCTTACCATTAGGCTGTGGAAGGTAACCAGTAACACTGACAATAGTCTGTAATATTTGGAGTGGGGTTTGGGAACCCATTGGCCAATGACTCAAAAAGATATAAATCATTTCTAGTACTGGGGGTTTTATTTGGTAAGATATGATGTCTAGTTAGGGTATTGGTACACAAGGAAGGCAGTTGTAAGAGGAAATTTCATAGGTTTAAAGCTTCTCTAAAGTGAGCTGGGTGAGGTTCTGATCTACAGGTATAGCAATATGTCATTAGGAGTCATTTTATTGCTATGTTCCTTTGTCAGAATACTAGTATTAGGTTTCCCCCTAGGCCTGTTGCCTACCTACTCAGGTTCCTGGCCTCTTTAGCACTGTCAGGTGTGGATTCCATTTCATGGAGTGGGCCTTAAAATCTGATCACAAAGTATTTGGTTACTCCCATAACCTTTGAGTCACTATTACACCAGTATATCTTATAAGCAGGTCACTGTTGTAGGTCATAACATTTGTAGCTGGGTGATTTTGATGACTACCTTTCTCCTCCAGTGGCATGCAGTGTACTCTGCAGTACCATGAATGCTAGTCAGTAAGGGTAAAACTTCTAGTTAGGCATCAGCTTGACTTCTCTATGATATAAGTAAATGTTGTCTTCAGCAACAGGACATGCCATCAGGTTGTGGAGAATAACCAATAGCCTTGGCAATAGCCTGTGGTATTTGGGGGTTTACACGAGCCCCCTTGCCAATGACTCAAGAAGATATAACTCATCCCTGGCACTGGAGATTTTACTTCACAGCATAAGGTATCTAGTGGAGCATTGTCTCCCCTGTTATTTGGTGACTCCATTTAGATTGTGTTCATTTATATACACATTTTAGGGCAGTTTCTACAGTAGTCAGTTTCTATATGTTTTTTTTCAAATGGCCTCTAGTGGTAGTTTTCCCTCCCCACATTCCCTCCTTTCCCTTCTTTTCCATTTCCCTCCCTAGTTAATCCTCCTAGTTTCCCTTTTGTATCTCCATAACAATATATTCACCTTTTCCTTCCTTAGGAAAGCCTCCCTCCCTAAATCCTTTACTTGGTACTCGACCTCTGTAGTTATTTGAATTGTACCACACATTTCAAAAGCTTAAAAAGCTACCATCCACATATAAGAAAAAAAAACAAAAAACAAAACCCAATATTTGTCTTTTTGGGTCTGGGTTACTTCAGGATGATTTTTTTTCTAGCTCCATTCATTTATCTGCAAATTTCATTTTTTCTTAACAGCTCAGTAATATCCCATCGTGTAAATGTAATTCCTTTTCCTTATCTATCCACCAGTTGATGGACACCTAGGCTGTTTCCAAATTCTGACTGTTATGAATAGAGAATCAATGAACATGATGAGCAAGGATCTCTGTAGTAGGGTGTAGAAGCCTTGATGTATATACCCAAGAGTGATATAGTTGGATTTTGAGATAGATCTATTCCCAGATTCCTGAGGAACCACCACAAAGATTTTCATAGTGGCTGTAGTTTTGATTTGCATTTTCCTGATGGCTTTGGGCACTGAACCTTCCTTTCAGTGTTTCTCAGCCACTTGTATTTTATGTTTTGAGAACTCTGCTTATTTCTGTACCCCATTTTTACATTGGGTTATTTTTTTCTCGATATTCAGTTTTTAAAATTCCTTATGTATTTTAGATACTAATTATCTTTTAGATACGGGGTTGTTAAAGGTCTTTTCCCATTCTGTAGGCTGCTGCTTTGTCTGAATGACAGTGTCCTTTGCAGCACAGAAGCTTGTCTGTCTCATGGGTCCCATTTATAAATTGTTGATCTTAGTGCTTGTGCTATCTGCTTAGTTTTTGTCTGGACAATCTGTCTTTTGGTAAGAGTGGGGAACTGGTGTTACTCCCTCTCACTGTGTTAAGGTCAATGCATGATTTTTGATGTCATAGTGTTTCTTTAAGAAATTGTGTGTCCTTGTGTTTGGGGCATAAATGTTTGGTGCGTTAATATCTTCTTGGCGGATTTTTCTTTTAATGAGTAGATAGTGTCCTTCCCTGTCTTTGGTTAGTCTTCACTTGAGGCTATTTTGTTTAATATTAAAATAGCCACACCAGATTGCTGCTTGGTTCCATTTGCTTTCAATAACATTCATCATGCTTTTGCCCTAAGGTGGTTTCTGTCCTTGATGGTTATTTATGTTTCTTGGATGCAGCAGGAAGATGGATCCTGTTTTCTAATCTAATCTGTTAGTCTGTGTCTTTTAAATGAGACAGTTAATATTGAGGGTTATTACTTATCAGTGTTTAATTCTTGTAATGTTGTTGCTTTTACTTCCTTTGGTCAACTGTTCTGGGGTTATTTATTCCTTTTGTCCTCTTGTGTACAGCTAACCTTCATTTCAGGCTTGAAATTTTCCTTCTGGTGTCTTTTGTAGAGCTGTATCAGTGGACAAAATTGGTTAAATGTGTTTTTAGTGTATAATTTTTTTTCTTTCTCCTTCGATTGTGGGAGATAGTTTTCTCTGGGTCTAGTAGACTGAGCAGGCATCTTCAGTCTTATAGAACATCCATCTAAGCCTTTCTGGTTTTCAGAATCTCTGCTGAAAGGTCAGATGTTATTCTAATAGGTCTGCCTTTACGTGTGAATTGGTCTTTTCCCCTGGCAGCAGCTTTTTATTTTTTTATTTTTTATTTTTTTATTTATTTATTTTTTTAAGAATTATTTATTATGTATATAGTGTTCTGCCTGCACACCAGAAGAGGGCACCAGATCTCATTACAGATGGTTGTGAGCCACCATGTGGTTACTGGGAATTGAACTCAGGACCTCTGGAAGAGCAGCCCGTGCTCTTAACCATCTGAGCCATCTCTCCAGGCCCAGCTTTTGTCCTTTCTTTGTTCTGCACATTTAATGTTTTGATGATTATGAGTTGTGGAGAGTTTCTTTTCTGGCCCTGTATTTTTTGGTTCAGTGTGCCTCTTGCACCTTGTAGGTACCTCTTTCTTCTATTATTTGAAAAGTCTTCTATTATTGAAAAGAATATTTTCTGTGCCATTGACCTGGGTTTCTTCTCCTTCCTCTATTCCTGCTATTCATAGATTTGATCTTTTCATAGTGTCCCAGGGTTCCTGGACATCTTGTGCCTCGGTTTTTCTTTTCAGATTGAACATTTTATTTGACTGAGCTATTGGTTTCTCCTACCTTATCTTCAAGATCTAATGTTTACCTTCCATTTCATCTAGTCTGTTGATATGGTTTTCCTCTGAGCTCTGTGTTTGCATTCCTGAATTTTCCATTTTGAGGTCTATTTCAGTTTGGCTCTTCTTTAGTAATTTTATTTCTTTGCTAAGTTCTGTTTCCATGTCTTGAATTGTTTTTATTATTTCATTCAACTGTTTGTGTTTTGATGGTTTTCATATGATATTTGTTCATATCCTTGTTAAGGTCCTTGAACAAACTCATAATTGCTGTTTTGAACCCATTGTCTTGTGCTTCCAATAGATTGCTTTTCTTGGGGAATTTTGCAATAGTGATGCTGGCTTCTGGAACAGGAATGCTGTTTTGGTTGCTCGTGTTTGTGGTTTTGCACTGGGATTTAAGCATCTGAAGTTATGACAGTCATAGTATTTCTTGGTGTGGATATCTGGTCTTACTTTTTTTGGGTGGATATTTGGTTATTTGGTTTCTGTTACTCCAATCTGACAGGTTGTTGACCAGCAGAGTGATGATCTGTTTTCAGTCTTGGGACCACTCTGGGCTTCAGGTTTCAGATTCTGACTGGTCCCAGATCTTACATTTTGGTTGGAACTCTGAAGTCAGACTCTAAACAGTCCCAGATCAGGGCAATGGGTGGTGTGGGTAATAGTCTAGCAAGAAGGGGAAGGGAACTGATGCTGGAAGTCTCTTAAAGTAGGGTTTGGGGTCTGGCTCCACGGAGGACAGCAGAGGCAGAACTAGGGGTATCCTGGGTCCAGCCACAAATGTCAGTGAGTTCCAAGGGAGTGGAGATTGTCTAAACAGAAGGGTTGAGTTGGAAGGGTTAGAAATACCCTAGAGGGGCTAGAGGGACAAGGTAGACTAGCCTACCTTGTCAGATATGAGAGAGACAGAGACAGAGACAAAGAGAGAGACAGAGAGACACACAGAGGCACACACAGAGATTCACAGATAATAAAAAGATATTTAAAACTATTTTTCAAAGGTCAATACATCTAGTAAATGTCAGGAAGCAATCATAAGATGATCTGCCTCAAGTCCCCATGATGATTGTGATTCTACCATCTTTCCCACTTGATTATTCCCAAGACACCATAAATAGTACTTAACTGTCCATAGGTGCTTAGCAGACTTAGGCTCTGAGGTGAATTCCTGTTGATGTCTGTCTCTGCAGGTGTTGACCATGCCAGAATACCTCAGGAAGCGGTTTGGTGGGAAGCGGCTCCAGATCTACCTATCAGTCCTCTCCCTCTTCATCATGGTGGCCATCCAAATCTCTGTGAGTGCGATGCCTCCTGACAGTGGAGCTGTCAGAGGTCACTTGACAGGATTGGGGTGACAAGGTCACAAGATGGGGTGTGTGCTTTCTTAACAACCTTGAGCCTTAACTTCCTTGAGGTTTTTCTATGAAGCATCAGTGGGATAAAGGGGAACTTTAGAGATGTTGTATCCATAGAGGTGTAGACCATCAAATCCTATGAGCCTTAAGAGTGTAAATCTGCTGTCAGTAAGGATATGAAAAATGGATATATATGTATATATATACATACATATATGTATATGTAACATACATGTGTAATATATGTATGAATGTATATGTAATATACATACATAGTAAAACTTCTCTTTAAGCAAGAGCTATTCAGCAATAGAGAGGGCACATCTTATGTCTTTCATAAGGCTGGAGACAAACTGTACAGTCAGAGGAGCTAGGCAGGGTATAATGCCTTTCCAGGTTTTTTGTTGTTGTTGTTGTTCCTGGTTGTTTTTTTGTTTTTGTGATGGGCCTGTACATATATATCACTTGGTCTTTCTCTCTTGTCACTGTCAATAGCCTTTCTTTATTCTGTACATTTAGTCTTTTGGCTATTATCTGACATGGGGAGTTTCTTTTCTCTTCCCATCTATTTGGTGTTCTTTACAGGTTTTGGACCTTGATACACATCTCTTTGTTCAGATTTAGGAAATTTTCTTCTGTGATTTGTTGAAAATATCTTCTTTGTCTTTGACCTGGGGTTCTTCTCCTTCTTGTTTACCTACTATTCATAGGCTTGATCTTTTATAGTGTTCTGTTCCTGGTTTTGCCTTTTCTTTCTTTTATTTAACATTTTCTTTGACTGAGTGATCCATTTCCCCTACTTTGTCTTCAAGACTTGATATTCTTTCTTAATCCAATCTGTGTATGATACTTTCTGAACTCTTTAATTATCTTACAAACTATTAGGTTTCCATATGACTTTTTAAAAAACGTATCCTTAGCATTGTCTAAATCTTCCTCCACCCTCTCTTTTTACACATCCCCCTTCTTCTACCCTCTCTTCTACTGTCTGTCCCTGGTATTCCCTTTGCTTCTACCTTCATGTCCTAGGTGTCTCCACAAACACTCTAAGAACACAAATCCAAAAATTAAAAGCTAGGATTCACATATAAGATAGGACATGTGGCATTTGTCTTACCCCCGTTAGTATATTTTAGTTTCATTTTCCTGAAAATTTCCTAATATCAATTTTTTATATAACTAAATAAAATCCTTTTGTGTTATGTGCCACATTTTGATTATCCCTTCATCAGCTGGTGGCCATCAAGGCTGATTCTATTCCCTAGCCACTATGAAGACAAGCAGCGACGAACTTGAGTGTGCAAGTATCCCTGCATTCTGCAGTAGAACACACAGTATAGACCCAGGAACGGTATAACTGGATCGTATGCTAGTTCCCTTTTCAGCATTTTGAGAAACTTCCACCCCGATTTCCATAGCGACTTTAGATAGTGGTTTATATTCTGTCAAATCTGTCTTCATTTTAGTAGCTTTCCTTCCTGTCATATCGGGGACTTGTATTTATCACACGCAGATTTTCAGTTTTCTGGCTGAGCAGGCCATACCTGATAAGTTTTGAATCCCTGGTTGTTATGTATCTGCTGCCACTGATGTAACAAGCCAATTAAGCCGAATTAATGAATCCAGGTTTAATGAACACAGCAAAGCAACCCAGGATGACCCTTGGAAAAGCAGGGGAGGAGTCACATGGCAAATATGGTTCCCAGACCTTAAGTAACCTGTAGTTGTGGTCTTGAGCAGCCCCTGGGGGAGGAGCTGGCCTTTGGCAGGCTTTCTGAGTGGGGAGGGTCTAGGGAGAGAGAGAGAGGTGGGGCTTCCACCTAATCAATACCAGCCTCCTGAGATCCCTAAATTTGTATCCATGTACTGGCTAATGTTCTAGGTGAGGTGGAACATGTCTCCCAAGTCTACTGAGGTGGGGAAGCAAACAAAACACGGAGAAACATGTGTCTGGATACGTTTCTGTACTTTCAGAATCTGCTAAGCATTGATTTCACTGCTAGAGAGATGTAGCTGTGGATGTCAGGTGGTTCAGAGTTCTTGGTTTCCTCAGAAGTGAGACTCTGGGGAAACAGGTTGCTCCAGAGGGTCATCTCTCTGCTGACCTTAGGGATATCGAATTCCAAAGTCATAATCAGTTGATCAGGTCTGCTTCTGTTCACCAAGGGTGGGGTCCCTCACATCATTGCCCGAGCTGAGCCTCCTGCTGCCCCTGCGTTGCTACCTACTCTTCACATTGCACCCAATGGTTACCCCTGAATTTTGAGCTGAGGCAGGTTGATGAGTCCTCCATGTTCTCAGGTCTTGGGTAGCCCAATATTAAGCAATAGGCTCTGTTCTGGTTGGCTTTATGCCAACTTGATTCAAGCTGGAGTCGTTAGAGAGGAAGGAGCCTTTGTTGAGGAACGGCCTCCATGAAAGCCAGCTGTAAGGCATTTGCTCAGTGATCAATGAGGGAGGACCCAGCGCATGGTGGGTGGTGCCATCCCTGAGCTGGTGGTCCTGAGGTCTGTAAGAAAGCGGCCTGAGCAAGCCAGGGACAGCAAGCCAGTCAGCAGCACTCCTCCATGGCCTCTGCATTAGCTCCTGCCTCCAGGTTCCTGCCCTGCCTGAGTTGCTGTCCTGACTTCCTTCAATAAAGAACAGTGCTGCGGAAGTGTAAGCTGAATAAACCCTTTTCCTCCCAACTTGCTTTTTTGGTCATGGTGTTTCATCACAGCAATAGAAACCCTAACAAAGACAGGCTCCCTCTTCCTCTGCAGATGGCAGGTGGCTATGCTCCTTTTAGTCATGGGGAGTGACAGAGAATTCCTCTCTGCGCTGACACATCCTACCACAGGAGTCACTGTGAGGGCTGGGAGGATGCGTCCTGTGGGCACCGCCAGCCTTTTCTCAGGGCTGTCTGGCTTACCTTCTGGATTTAGCTTTTGCTTGTCCTTCCCCTCCTGGGGAGAAGGAAGCTCTGTGTAGCTTGTTTCCCAGTGAGTCAGCTTACTTCTCCATGTTTTTACTATCCTTTCACGCCCTCCATAACTTTTTTTTGTTCCTTTTCCTGTCTTGCTTTGGGAATAGTCTGTTCTTTTTTTTTTTTTTATCCCGACTCTTCTTTTCCAACCCATCCTAGAGAGGAAGCATCTCATCATCTGCATTGCCACCCAGGAGTCACACTGTCTTTACTGACAGTCAATTTCTGAAGAGTAATTTGCTTTCACCAGCTTCATATATGTGTGTTTATTCCTTCTTTCGGAATTGAGAAAGCTGGCAATCCAAGCAATCTTTTGTTTACCAGTGTTGTATATCAGGTATGGGTTCATGTGGGTTCATAGAAATCATCTAAGGATAATTTTTAGCTTTTCCAGCTGCAGGGGGAATCAATCTCTCAGGACTGACTTACTCATAGCTTAGCAAAGGGCTTTTTTTTTTTATTATTGTTCTCCAATTTACACCATTAGCAAGTTAATTTTCATATCCCAAAATCTCTTATCTAAGCTCCCCAGAGGGACAATGCCAAATGCAAATTCTCAGTTAAGGAAAACCATAGTTTTCTGGGTCGTTCCCCAATCAAGTTTTGCATAGGCTTTGTACCTTTAGAAAACTCTCAGACAAGATTCACATAGAAGGTACTGGAGGCAATAGGTATTAATCACAAAAAGCAGATTAAACCTATGTGCTAACACTCCAGAATCAAACCAGCTGCAGCTCTGCAGGAATCCCCCCCTCCCCCCCGCGAGCAGACCAGTTTTATAATACATCAAAAAAAAATTTTTTAATGCCTCAACCATAGCACAAAAAAAACTTAATTCAGGATTTTTTGTAAGTCTTCTATCCAAACAAGACTAAAGTGCATAGTCAAAGGTAGTGTTGATTATTTTACTACAATTTATCCTATTTCTGGAAGTTTTCCTCAGTGAAAATCCTATTGTCAAAGTGAATTTCACCTAGTCTCTTCTGACTTTGTTCAGAACATAAGATGATACCCTTACAATCACCTACAAGTTACAGAGAAAATTTTGACTAACTTTATCTACACTTTTAAAATTGATTCATTGCTTCCAAACTAACAGATGTTGGCAAGATGAGAATGTCTAATTCTTACATCCTTCATAAAGGTCATCATCTCTCTCTCCTTTCTAGACTTTTCTATCATTATTAGGGCTAAAGTCAATTTGTCCATGTGCCTTACATGTTTGACTCATGTAATTATCTTTTTCTTGTTAGTTTGACTATAAAATTATTTTGTCTAATGTAGTAATTCATGAAGGTTCAAAAAAAAAAAAAAAACCACCACTGTCTCAGCCACAGCATCCAAGGATAATGTCTGTATTTCATTAAGTGAACTCCCACAAGAGCACAATAACAAAGTGCTTAATAGTCTGGGATTTGGAGGAGCATCATACAGGTTCAAAACTTCAGCTTACAACTATCTGTCCGGGTGACATAGGCCAAATAGTCTGAGCTTGAGTTTCCTTGGCTTCAAAATGATTGTAAGAGCAACACCTGTATAGGATCCTGCCCTCACTCCCGTACATGCGCAGCTCGGGATCTTGCGTCTTACATCATGGGTGTGTGTGTGGGGTGTGTGGGCACATGGCTTGGTCACAGAATCTGCGCCTTAAAAGCCAGATGCAGACCCCCATGCTCTTTCTGCTCTCTTTCCGCTCTGCTCTGCTCTCTCCTCCTCCCACCATCATTCTTTCTCCAGGCCTGGATCTTCTCTGGGTTCTGTGGTGACCATGACCTTTCCACACGGTAACCAGCACCATGTGCTGTTTAACATCATTTCAATGGGTAACTTAGGAACAGTAGAGAAGTGTGGCTGTGAATTCTTTCAAGAATTCTATGATAAATACATCCTCAAAGTTAAAATATTTTCACAGCAGAGAAACAAATTCACCCCAGCCATTTTTTTGGAGCAGACCTAACCCTCCATGTGAAAAATAAAACCTTATAATCATAAAGTTTTCATTGATAGAATGCTAATGTTAATATATATTCTTTGTTGATCTCTGATCAAGAGACTTTCTATAAGCAATTGCTGAGCCTCTCTAACATACAGAAAAAGCTTTTGGGACATTCCACTTAATTTCCTGTCTTGATTGAGTAGCTACTATCAATGTACAGAAGAGAGAGTGAAAATTGTTTGACGACTTGCAAGGATATTGTCATAGGACCGCCTCAGTGGTGTCCCAACAGATTAACACAAGTCTATCAGGAAAAGGACACGTAGATGTTAGAGTACAAAAAGCGGATGTCTGAAATAATGCTTCTTTCTCATCTGGACTGTTGCTTTTTTAGTCGAGCATATTTTCCGGAGCCATATTCATTCAACTAGCTTTGGGATTGAATCTTTACCTGGCAGTCTTCATCCTCTTGGCTATCACTGCTGTTTACACAGTGGCTGGTGAGTTCACAGTTTGTTTTACTCATTCATACTGTGTTCTGTGCATCTTTCCCCAATTTGTGATTAGCAACCTTGGTTGTAGCCTTCTGATGGCCAAACTAAGGGTGCCATTCTATGGCCGCCATGGGAGTAAAGCACAGGATCAGAACCACAACTATAGTAAACACAACAGAATGCCCGTAATTAGATTCAAGGGGATTGATCAAGAAAAGATGGATTGGGGAAGTTATGGTCTTGCTCAGCTGTGTGTTTGGCACCTAAATCACCGTTTAAGATTATGCTGATGGAATACAGCTTGGACAAGGGAACAGTTGCAATATAAGACTGGAAAACACAATGTGAGGCTGAAACTGCTATAGAATGTCAGATCACAGAATGTCATAATTGATATGGAGGAACTGCAGGGGTAGGTTGACTGTGGAAAGTCTGTGACAATAGTCCAAACAGGCTCCCCTGAACCTTAGATGTTGATCTAGTGTCTCATGCATGCTAAACTAAACTCATTTCATACATTTTAAATCAGCTGCTATAGTTTATGGTAGCTGACTTGGAAGAATTAAGATAATCTGAGGTGACTGTTGTGCATTGAACACAATTTCAGATTCATGAGTGATGGGCCTGACCTCTGATTTCCCGGGTCATCCTTGTCTCCTCATCATGCTCACCAAAAGGAAACACCTTTGGATGGAAAATCCAATGAGTCTAGAATTTAAAGAGGATTTTTTTTTTTTGCATACAACATTGTTACAAAGCACAAGCCAGTCATTATTTCTGGACTCCAACTAATAAAACAGTGATGTGTTCCAAACAAACAAGGTTTGCTACATTTGAGACAGGATATACCAACCTAAATGGGGGTAATTAAATAGATAATTGTGATAAACTTGCAGGGTATAAAATCTTCACTTTTCCCTTATGCAATATTCAAAAACTCAGCAAGATGGAACTTCACCATAATTCACTGAACTTTGAATCTCATTAAGACAAGAGAAAGAGGAAATGAACTAAATACATAAATAAGCACTTAGGAGAACCTGATGTCAAGACAAGTTTGTGGCTCACACAGGAACTATGATATGCTGTCTGTTGACTCACTTCTGTGTTTGAGATAGAGTACAACCCACAGGTGAAGACAGAGAAATCAGAATGCATGGATAAAATGTTCTGATTTATTATTTTCTTTCCACAGGGGGCTTGGCCTCAGTGATCTACACAGATACTATCCAGGCTTTTATCATGCTGGTTGGTTCTTTAATTCTCATGGGGTTTGGTAAGTACAGTGTGCTGTACCTGGGCTGGGAAATTATGGAAGAGGTTTCTGTCTGTCTGCTCTGTAGTATTGCCTCTCAGTTTTACTGGGTCATATTTTCATATCCTATAGTTCCATTGATGGGAATGTTAAGAGTCAGCTAGCTCTGTCCTTCAGCTCTAGTGGATAGAAAACGTGGGTAGACAAAGAAAATCTCTTCAGTCCCAGTAGTGCCAGGCCCATTTATCTGTTGATCATCACTGTCATATGAACTTTTCCTAGGTAGATGTGAACAAATATCTATTCACCCCAGATAGGGCACTAAGTAACAACCCCCAAAATGTTTTCATCCAAGTCTAACTTAATGGACCAATGCATTTAGCTGGGTTACCTGTAGGAGCATAGGCCAGGTGATACCTGCAGTAACAAGAGCAAATTACTAGTAGCTACACCACTGAAGAAAATGTATCCCTTCAACCAGCAACCACTAACTGCTTACTTTCTCAGGGATGGGAGGAGCCTTATGCATGTAGTGTGCTGCCTTGTGAACCCTCTTTGCTCTCTACTAGAGAGCACTAGTGGGATCTACCTTGTTAGTATAGCATATATGTAATCACGGCTGCCCTTGGTTTCGAGATGGGAATGGTCCTGTCATGCCAGAGAACAGAGTTCCACAACAGGCACCTAGGCTGACTAAATAAAATTGTGAATGGTGCCGTGATAAAGGGGTTTACAGGTGTTTATTAACTTTGTTTTTTTTTAAGGCATGTATCTGAAGCTATATCAGGTGGTAGTTCTATTTTTAACTTTGGGGAGAACAGCCTTACTCACTTCTATAGTAGTTGGACTAATTTGCATTCACATCAAGAGTAAAAATTATAACTTGTCCTAAAACCTTGCCAGAATTGAGAGGGAATCCTAATATAGTTTGGTTTGGATTTAACTGATGACTCAAGATGTTGAGCCATTTTGTCATATTTTTAATGGTCAATTATTCTTTGTTTGAAAACTGATCACTCCCATTGCCTACTTATACCACTAAGCTGAATTTTTCTTCTGATGCTGAAGTTTTTGAGTTTATTTTTTTTTTTTAAAGTATGGTCTAACTACGTGGATCAAGGTGCTTGAGACTCACTAGGCTGGCCTCAAGATCACGATTGTCACATTCCTCAACCTCTCAAGTTCAGGGAGGTTTTATGCTTTTAAAATATCCAAGATGCTAATTCTCTGTTGGCAAAATACCCTGCAAAGATTTTCTATTATTGTATCCATGCCCAGAAACATGTCTCCTAGGCAATTCTAGATTTTGTCAAGTTCATAAATGTCAAACCATCATACCCACCATGTTGAATTCTTTTTGGGGAAGCCTTTCCCCTATAGCAAGACCAGCTCTCCAGGGCAGCCATCACTGAGCACCAGCTCTTTACTATAGGTTCCCAGTATTAGGACAATGCACAGAACTTTGATTTTTTTTTTGATAGCTGGATTTTTTTTTTATTTGAGATTATAATACAGTTATAACATTTCTTCTTTCCCTTTCATCTTTCTAAGCCTTCCTATTACCCTCTTTGTTTTCTTTGAAATTCATGGCCTCTTTTTTCCCCATATACATATTCCTAAATATAACCTGCTCAGTCTGTATACTATTACCTATATGTATTTACATTTTAAATGTCAACTTGCCAAAATTTAGAATCAGCAAGAAGAGCACCTCAGTTAATGAACTATCTATAGCAGGTAGGCCTGTGGACATATCTACATGGGTTGTTTGAGTGTTAGTTGAGATGTAAAAACCCACCCTGGGTGTGGATGCAACCATTTTCATGGCTGTTGCCTGAACTGAGTAATAATGAAGAAAACTGCCTAAGCATGAGTCTCTTGGGTGCGTTAGTTTCTCTCTGCTCCTGTCTGCGGATATGCGGTAGCCAACTGTCTGAAGATCCTGGCCCTTTTTCCTTCCTTAAGATGATGGACTATAACATGCAGTGTGGGCCAAATCCCTGCTGTTGCTCTTTTTCTGGGGGGGGGGGAGAGGAAAAGAGTAACAGAAATGAAACAAGTCACAATGTGTTGCCTCAAAATTGTTTATGAAGTCCCTAAACATCACTGGAATTGATATGTAACTCCTGGTGTCCATCCTTCCTTTTCTTCTTTTATTGAAATTAGATTTTTCATACAGTATATTCTGATTACAGTTCCATTGCCCTTTCCCTCTCAGTTGCCCCCCCTTCCACTCCCACCCACATCCATTCCCTTACTGTCTCTTGTTAGAAAACAAAAAGAAATCTAAGGAATACTAATAACATAAAATGAAAAGCAAGCAAATAAGAATAGAAAAAAAAAACAACAGAAGAAAATGAGCAAAAGAAATACATATAGATACAGTGACACATGTTCACACACACAGGAATCCCATAAAAACCCCAAACCGGAAGCCATTACACACACACACACACACACACACACACACACACACACACACACACACCCCACATATGGACCTGTAAGATAGGAAGAAAAAAAAGCCCTAAAATAACATCATGAGATGAAGAGTCTCATCTTCATGTTATAGGTTGGTCATCTACTGCTGGGCATGGTGCCTACCCTTAAGAGTGGTTTGTTTCCCCAGTGAGATGCCCTTGGAGAAAACTAAGTTCTCATTTCAAGTGCTTATAAACTGGAGATAGCTTCTGGGTGAAGGATGGGGGCTTGTGTTTACTTCTCCCTTCAGCTCTGGGACCCCAAATAGTGCAGACCCTGTGCATGCTGCCGCAGTCGCTGTGAGTTTATATGTACATTGGGCATGCTGGGTTCAGAAGACTTGATTCCTTGGAGTCTTCCATCCTCTGTGGCTCTCACACTCTTTCTGCCTCCTTTTCTGCAGAGTTCCCCGAGTCCTGAGGGAAAGGATTTGATGGAGACATTCCATTTAGGGCTGTTCCTAAGTCTCTCACTCTCTGCACATTGTCTGAGTGTGAGTATTTTTTCCCATATGCTGCAGGAGGAAACTTCTCCAATGATGGTTGAGCAAGGCATTGATCTACAAGTATAGGAGAATGTCATTAGGAATCATTCTATTGCTACATTCCTTTAGTAGAACAGTAGTGTTTGGTTTTACCGTAGGTTCTTGGTCTATCTAGTCTCAGGTTCTTGGCCATCCAGCCAGTGTTAGGTATGGGATGTAGCTCATACAGCAGGTCCTAAGTTCAGTCAAACATTTGTTAGTTACTCCTACAAGCTTTCTGCAACTACTGCACCGGTGTATCTTACACGCAGGTCACCACTGTAATTTGAAGGGTTTGTAGCTGGGTTGGTATTTACACAACCTTTGGTAGTGTGAACAGTACCCTTCCAGTACCATGAACATTAGTCCACAGGGGTGAAGGCTCTAGATAGGCACCAGCTCGACTTCTCCATGTTCAATGAGTTGTATAGGTATTGTCTTCAGCAATGGGGCCTTACCTAACTCAGTTTGTGGAGAGCAACCAATAACTTTGGCAACAGACTGGGTTGTTTGGGGGTTCCATGGGACCCCTTTGGCCAACAACTTGATTAGATATAACCCATTCTTGGCACTGGAAGCTTCATTTGGTGATGAGAGATGTCTGTTAGGGACTGTGTCTCCTCCATCATTTGGCCCATTTAGATTGCCTTCGTATATGTGTGTATTTTAGGAAGCTTCTACTGTATTAGGTTTCCATATGACCCTTCAAATGACCCATAGTTTTACCTGTCCTTCCTCATACTCCCTCCCTCACCCCTCTTACCTTCGCCTCCCTGTTTGATCCTCCTTTTCTAGTCCCCTTATTTCATCCATTCATTACTATCTATTCCATTTCCCCTTCCAAGGGAGAACCATCCCTCCCCTAGTCCCTTACTCTATACTTTTTTTCCTTTATTTTTTCCCTTTTTTTAATTAAGAGATTTTCTATTCATTTTACATACCAACCACAGATTCCCCTGTCCTCCCTCCCCCCCGCCCCAGCCTTAACCTTTAGCTTTTTTTTTTTTTCCCTAGCTTACTAAACCAGTAAGTTTACTGAGATCTTACAGGAGTTTGGGTAAAAGGTCACTAGAAGAGCCCAGTTGACCTGAGAGGCAGCTGCCTCCTCAGAGCTCCTGCAGAACCCGCAGGCAGGCAGCTGGAGACAGCCCTTTTCCTGGCAGTTGTTTAGGGCTTCTAGCACCTTGGGCAAATGCCTTGTGAAACTTGCAACTTACTAGCTTTCTGAGCCTGGAGAGCTTCATTAGCTTCCCTAATCTTCCATTTATTCATTTTAAAGACAGGCTTTCATTGGGTAGTGGTGGCACACGTCTTTAATCCCAGCACTCAGGAGGCAGAGCCAGGTGGATCTCTGTGAGTTGGAGGCCAGCCTGGTCTACAGAGTGGGTTCTAGGACAACAAGGGTTATACAGAGAAATGCTGTCTCAAACCAAACCAAACCAAACTAAACCAAACCAAACCAAACCAAACCAAACCAAACCAAACAAAAACCCCAAGTTCTCACGATGCAACCCTGGCTGGCCTCAGATTCACAGAGATCCACCCACCTCTGCCTCCCCACTGCTGGGATTACAAAGGCCTGTGCTGCCATGCCAGGAAGCTATCTCTCAGCTTTAATCTGTGGTAGTCAGATAGGGTGCAAGATGTCATATGAATTTTCTTATATCTGTTGAGACTTGCTGTGTACCTGAGTATGTGGTCAGTTTTGGAGAAAGATCCATGAGGTGCTGAGGAGAAGATTTTTGTATTTAGGGGGCATGTTCTATAAATATTTTTAAAGTCCATTTGGTTTATAGTGTCTGTTAGCTCCGAAATTTCTGTTTAGTCTTTGACTGGATGATCTTTCTATTTTTGAGTGTAGATTCCTCCCCCCTCTTTTGATTTGCTTTTTTCTCAGTATCTGACCATAAGGACCACCAGAAACAATTTGTTTTCACTTGGTAAAGCCAGCAGTATACATTTACAGTTTTCTCTCAAGGCTATATGAACTCTCCAGCCATGTGTCATAACTTTGCTCAAAGGGATCTTGATTGTCTGTCTCTCTCACAAAATGTCACACTGATCCATCACATTATGACAGGCCAATTGGACCATTGAGCAGGAGGTAGCAACCACTTTGGACTTGATGGTGACATATATATTAAAGAATGTGAAATAAGGGGCTGGAGAGATGGCTTAGCGGTTAAGAGCACTGTTCTTCCAGAGGTCCCAAGTTCAATTCCCAGCAACCACATGGTGGCTCACAACCATCTGTAATGAGATCTGGTGCCCTCTTCTGGCATGTAGGCATACATGCAGGCAGTACATTGTCTACATAATAAATTAATAAATAAATAAATCTTTAAAAAACAAAGAATGTGAAATAAATCCAGCCAAAATTCAAGGGTCTTCTACCTCAGCGAAATAAATTAATAAATAAATAAATCTTTTAAAAATGTGAAATAAATCCAGCCAAAATTCAAGGGTCTTCTACCTCAGCAAAATTCTTAGGAGTTCAGTAGTGTAGAGCATGCATATTCCTTCTAAGGTGGAAGGTAAGTTACTACATCTGGCCCCTCCCACTACCAAGAAAAAACAATGTTTAGTGGGCCTATTTGGATTCTGGAGACAGTACTTTCTCCTCTTAGATGTGTTACTCTAGTCTATATACCAAGTGACTCAGAAAGCCGTTAGCTTTGAGTGGGGCTCGGAATAGTGGAAGGCTTTTCAACAGGTCCCGGCTCTTGTAAAGATTGCTCTACCATTTGGACTATGTGATCCAGATGACTTGATGGTGCTTGAGGTGTCAGTGGCAGATAGGGATGCTATCTGAAGGCTTTGGTAGGCCCTTATAGGTGAATCACTGAAGAGACCCTTGGAATTTTGGAGTAAGGCTTCACCATCATCTGCAGACAACTAACTACTCTCCCTTGGAGAGACAGCTCTTGGCCTGCTATTGGGTCTTAGTGGAAACTGAACATTTGACAATGAGCCATCAAGTTACCATATTACCTGAGCTGGGTGCTGTCTGACCCATAAAGCTATAAAGTAGGATGTGCACAATACCAATCCATTATCAAATGGAAGTGGCATATATGTGATCAGGCCCAGCAGGTCCTGAAGGCACAAGCAAGTTACATGAAGAAGTTACTCACATGCCTATGGTTTCTACTCCTGTTACGATACCTTCTGCTCCCAAGTATGCACCTATAGCCTCATGGTGTATGGTGTATGGTGGGTTGACTGAGGAAGAGAAGACTAAGGCATGGTTTACTGATGGTTATGCATATTGTACAGGCACAATCTGAAGTGATCAGCTGCAGTATTACAGCCCTTTTCTTGGACAATCCTGAATGATGCCTGTGAAGGGAAATCTTCACAGTGGGCAGAACTTTGGGCAGTACACATGGTCATACATTTTGCTTGAAAGGAGAGATGGCCAGATGTGTGATTGTTTACTGGCTCATGGGCAGTAACCAATGGATTGGCTGGATGGTCAGGTATGTAGGAAGAACATGATTGGATAAATGATGAGAAAGATATCTGAAGAAGAAATACATGGATAGATGTCTCCAAATGGGCAAAGGATGTGAAAATACTCACATCTCATACAAATGTTCACCAAAAGGGGACTTTAGCAATAATGAAGTAGTTAGCATGACACATTCTGTGGAGAATTAGCCACTTTCTCCAGCCATCTTTGCCATTGCCCAATTGGCCCATGGTGGCAGAGATAAAGGTTATGCATGGACTCAACAGCATGGACTGCCACTCATCAAGGCTGACCTTGCTATTGTTGCTGCTGAGTTCCAGGTCTGCCAACAGCTGAGATCCCAATATGGTACCCTTCCCTGGGTGACCAACCAGTGACCTGGTGTCAGATTGACTGTATTGGACCACTTCCTTTGTAGAAAGGGTGGTGACAGTTTGTCCTTACTGGAATAGATATTTATTCTGGTTATGGATTTGCCTTTCCCACATGTAATGTTTCTGTCGAAGCTACCATCCGTGGACTTACAAAACGCCTTATCCACCTTCATGGTATTCCATGCTGCATTGCTTCTGACCACAGCTAGAAGAATGTAACAATGGTTCCATACTCATGGAATCCTTTAGTTTTGCCATATTCCCCAATGACTTGAAGCAGCTAGCTTGATAGAAAGGTGGAATGGCCTTTTGAAGACATACCACAGTGTCAGCTAAGTGGCAGTAGACTGGAGGGCTGGAGCAGGGTTCTCTAGAAGGCAGTATATGTTTTGAATCAGCCTCCAACTCACCAGTTCAGGAATCAAGAGGTAGAAGTGAGAATGGTTATTATCACCCCTGGTGACCCACTACAAAAATGGCCTAGAAGTTTTGGTTCCAGACAGGGAGTATTACTACCTGGAGACACAAAAAATATCCCATTGACCTGGAAGCTCAGACCTCTCCCTGAGCTTTGGGTTTCTTTTGCTCACAAACCAACAGGTTAAGAAAGGGATAACAGTGTTAGAAGAGGTGATTGATGCAGACTACCAGGGGAAACTGGATTGCATCTCCACAATGAAGATAAGGAAGATTATATCTGGAGTGCAGGAAATACTTTAGGAAGACTCCTCATTTTACCATGTCCTGTGATTAAAGTCAATTGGAAACTATAACATCCCAAATCCAGGCAGGATGGCAAAGGGCCCAGACCCTTCAGGAATGAAGGCATGGGTCACTTCTCTAGGAAAAGAAACAGGATCTACTAAGATGGAGATTGAAGGAAGTCAGAAGAGTATAAGAAGAAAGTAGTTATAAATACCAGCTAAGGCCGTGTGACCAGCTGTAGGACTGTGGATTGTAGTTGGCGTGAGTGTTTCTGTCCCCTTTTGTTTAAAATTGTGTCCCTGCATATATATATACTTATATTAAGCAATGTCTGTGTTTTCTTTACTCTATTTTCTCATTATGTAATATAACATTGATTGAGATAAAAATCAGTAGTTACTATCACATATAAGTTATGAGACACTGAAGGACTAAACATTCCTCAAGGGATATTACCACCTGTTCTGAAATATATAATGTGTTTGTGGTTGTATGTGGGATATTTATATCATGTTAGGTGGAATTATGATCTGGTTATTGTTTTCATTTGGAAATTAAGCATGACATAAGGAGATGTGATTGTGTGTCAACTAGACTTGTGATGGCTAATCTTGGTTGTCAACTTGATTACATCTGGAATCAACTAAAACCCAAGCATCTGGAAACTCCTATGAAGGATTTTTTTTTATTGAATCATTTGAGGTGAGAAGAACTACCCTAAGTCTGGGCCACCCCTTCTGATGGCAGCCCACAGAAGAGGACATAGAAGAAGGCTTCTTGGTCTCATTCTCGCTGGCAAGTTCGTCTGTCCTGCTACTGAGGCATCCTTCACTGGTGTTAGAACCCACTTCTTGCACCACAACCTGTAAACCACTCTAATAAATCCTTCTTTAATAACACACACACACACACACACACACACACACACACACACACACACACACAATCAGTTCTGTTCCTCTAGAGAACCCTGACCAATATACAGCTATTTCTTTCTTCCTGTTGCTTTTAGAAGAAACTGGAATTTCTCATACTTCACTATGAAATTTTCAGGAAAAGTGGATGGACTTAAAATGCATATTATTAAGAAAAGTGTCCTATTCTTTTGCCTGCTCTTGGGACCCCTTTTCTCCTACTGGGTTGCCTCATCCAGCCTTGTTATGAGGGTATGTGCCTAGTCTTATTCTAATTTGTTATGCCATGTTTGGTTGATCTCCCTGGAGGGCCTGCTCTTTTCTGAAGGGAAAGAGGGGAGGAGGAGGGGAGGAACTGGGAGGAGTGAAGGGAGGGGAAACTGCAGTCCAGATATAACATATGAAAGAAGGATAAACAATTAATAAAGAAGGAAAAGTAAGTAAGGAATAAAGAAAGAGAGAGAAGGGGAGGGAAGGAAGGAAGGAAGGAAAGAAGGAAAGAAAGAAAGATATCTTAAACTTACAAAGGAAAATGAACAAACAAAAATGTATGTTCTTTGTCTAACAGAATCAACTAATCAGGGCCCATGGAGCACACAGAGACTGAACTGATAATCAGGGATCCTGTATGGGTCTGACCTAGATCCTCTGCATTTATATTATGGTTGTGTAGCTTGGTGCTCCTGTGGGACTCCTAACATTGAGAATGGGGGCTGTCTCTGACTCTTTTGACTGCTTTTGAGACTCTTTTCCTCTGCTGGGTTGCCTTGTCCATCCTTAATATGAGGGGATGTACCTAGTTTTATTATAACTTGATATGCCATGTTTGGTTGATATCCCTGGGATGCCTGCCCTTTTCTGAAGGAAAATGGAGGAGGAGTGGATCTGGGGGAGATGGTGGTGGTGGTGGTGGCAGGGGGAGGGACTGGGAAGAGAGGAGGGATAGGAAATTGTGGTTGGGATGTAATATATGAGAGAAGAATAAATAAACTTAAAAAATGTGTGTTCTCTCTGATAGGAAGATTTTAGCCTAGGAAGTATTCTTGTATATATGTAAACAGGTATATGTGTGGGTATAGGATAAGGTGACTAAGAAATGTTCATGAGGAAAGACAGACTGCAGACCAAAGAACACGTGAGTCATGAAAGAGGATCTAAAGCTTATTACCTTCTAGGTTCAAAGGTCATAGATTTGTGTTTGCATGTGAACATTGGAGCATGGTTGATAAATGAATAAATATGTAATTGATAGTGAAAGTGTAAAACAATAAACAAAGCACTATCACTTCAGAATGGCCATTATAACTATATAGAAAGTTCACTGAGCTGTACAGAGTTTGGTACTGGGCAAATTGCCTATTTAAGGGCAAATGCTATTAATGCTATCTTAATTGAGTTGTCTAATTTATTTTTACTTGTGAATTCATTATAATAAAATGATTTCATTAAGTAAAAAGAAACAATATTAAAGAATTATTTGTGTTGAGTACTCTGTGAAAGTCATTATTCTACCATGGACAATCCCAGTGGAGAAACCATAAAGGCATGCATGGATCATTGGGAAAAGTACTGAAGACATGACTATACTACTGAGTAGTACTCAAGTACTTCTCTGCAATGTACATGAGGTGTTTGAAATTCTCACACATTTTATCTGATGCCTTTTTAGCATTTGCTGAAGTCGGAGGCTATGAGAGCTTTACAGAGAAGTACATGAACGCCATCCCCTCTGTAGTCGAGGGGGACAACCTGACAATCAGCCCCAAGTGCTACACTCCTCAGCCGGACTCCTTCCACATCTTCCGAGATCCCATCACTGGAGACATTCCATGGCCAGGACTGATATTTGGAATGACCATTTTAGCTATCTGGTACTGGTGTGCAGACCAGGTGAGCGTGTATGTTTGCATGTGTGACTGTGTTTATGTGTATTTTTCTTGTCTCGTGTAAAAGCATCTAGCTTCTATTTTGAACACATAAACAGTATTTAAAGTGTCCAACACTTTCATATGTCTCATCTTGTAGAAACTAGATGTTTTGGTCCTTCCTCACTGCACTTGTCTCACTCACCTGCAGAGAGAGAAATGCGTTCAGCTCTTTCACTTAAATGTTTCAGTATTCCCTAAATTATTGTATTTAGTATGTTCTGTGACACATAAGAATCATTGTTATTTCTGAAGAAATAGATACCCTCCAAGTGTACAGTGACGCATGAAATCAGAATTTTATCATTAACTTTCCTGGAAGTGGAAGTGATTCAAATGCTTTAGAGAGATTTTACTTTTAGGATTTTTCTGTTGGTTGAGTATTCAACTTTCCTTCTTCAGTTCCTATCTATCTATCTATCTATCTATCTATCTGTCTGTCTGTCTATCTATCTATCTATCTATCTATCTTTCTATCTATCTATCTATCTATCTATCATCTATCATCTATTCAAATATTGTTGGATGTGTAGTCTTCCACTGGAGTATTGTCAAATTATCATGGGCTAAACTCATAGAGGAAACTGTCTCTTCCTCTCCCAACAGTTAACAATTGTCATTTTTTCCATGGTTAGGGGTGATGTTGTATGCCCAATCCCCCTCTCTATGCTGGGATTTGGTCTGGCTTGGACTTGCACAGTTTTGTGCATGGTATCACAATCACTGAGTTTCTATGTACCGCTGCCCTATGTGTTCAGATGTTTCTTTGCAGTCATTCACTTCCTCTTGTTCTTACACTTTCTGCTCCCTCTTCTGCACTGATCCCTAAACCTTGGAGGGAGTTAGGGGTAGTATATGTTCCTTTTTAAAGCTGATCAATCTGCACCTTTTCATTTGGCCAAGTATGGTTTTTCTATGTTAATCATCATCTACTGAAAATCTAAGATTCTCAGATGAGAGTTGAGTTATGAGTATAAGGACAAGCCATTAACAGTGAGTTTAGTAATAAGTCCACTTAGCAGCATAATAGTATTAGCTTCTCTTGTAGGACCAATATTTTGTCTTAGCTGTAGGTTCTTGGGATGATAGCCATCCAAGTATGAGCTTCATGTTATGAAGTGGGACCTAAATTCATTTATAAAGTTGTTTATTCCCATGATGTTCATGTTATACTTCACCAATCAATGGTCATGTCTTGCTAGGCCAGGCATTATTATAGCTTGCAGGGTTCACAACTGAGTAGGACAGATGATGACTTTTCTTGTTTAGCACCTTCCTGCCCTATGAAAGCTAGCCAGTAAGGATGAAGTTTCCAGGTCTGCATCAGCTTGATTTTCATCACTCAACTATGTGATGTCTTTAGCAATGGGATCTTATTGTTAAGTTCTCAAGGGTCACCAAGAGCAATGGCAATAGCCTATAATTTTGAGGAAGCTCCATGGGACCTCATTATCCAACACTTTCTAAAGAAGTAGCCCATCCCTAGCACTGGGCTATTTTTGGTTTGTTAGCCTAGTAGTGACTTTCCTGTCCTGTTATAGGGTAACTCCATTTTAACTTTTATTTTTTATTTATTTATTTATTTATTTATTTATTTATTTATTTATTTATTTATTTATTTTGTGTGTGTGTGTATGGAAACTTTTTATAGTAATGTGTTTCCATATGTCTTTTCAAATGATCTTTAGTGTTATTTACCCCTTCCCATAGTCTCTCTTCTACCTTCCCAGTTTAACCGTTCCTATTCCATTATTCCTCCCTTTATCCTTTATAACAGTGTATTCTATTCCCCATGAAATCCCATAGCCTCTTAGTAACTCCCTGATCTCTATAGATATTCCACATGAAACACAAATATCTTAAGATTCAAAGCTAATATTCATAGGTGAGAGAAAATTTGTGACATTTGTCTTTCTGGGTCTGGGCTACCTCATTCAGAATGATCATTTCCAGCTCCATCCATTTACCTATCAATTTCATTTTTTAATAGTTGAATACTATTCAATTGTATAAATACGCCATATTTTTATTATCTATTCATCAACTAAAAGGGATTCATGTGGAGAAGCAAGTATTTCTAGAGTAGGATTAAGTCCTTTGTTCAGAAACCCAAGAGTGGTATAGCTGGATCATATGATCAATCTATTTTTAGCTTTTTGAGGGACCTCCACGTTGATTTTCATAGCAGTTGTCTCCATTTGCATTCTCACCAGCAGTGAATAAATGTTCCTCTTTCTCCACATACTCCTCAGTATTTGTTTTGATTGTATTGTTAATCTTAGCAATTCTGATTGGGGTAAGATGAAATATTAAAGTAGTTTTGATTTCCCGGGTGGTTAAGGATATCGAACATTTTAGAAAATGTTCCTCAGCTATTTTTATTTAATCTTTTGGTAACTCTGTGTTTAATTCTATGCTCTCTTCTTAATTGGGTTGTTTGTTTTCTTGTTTAATTTTTTGAGTTCTTTATACAGTCTAGATACTAACCCTTTGTCAGATGTATATCTGGTAGAGATTTTTTCCAACCTTATACATTGACTCTTTACTCTAGCTATGATGTCCTTCGCTATACAGAAACTTTTTATTTTATGAGGTCTCATTAATTAAATATGGGTCTTAATGCCTTCACCATCAAGATCTTGTTCAGAAAGTCTTTTATGTGCCAATAAGTTCAAGCATAGTCTCTACTTCCTCCTCTATTGGGTTCAGGATAGCAGGTCTCACATTGAAGTTCCTGAGCCATTTGATGTTGAGTTTTGTGAAGGGTGAGAGTTAAAAACCTGGTTTTATTCTTCTACAAGTAACTATCCACTTTGACCAGCACCATTTGTTAAAGATGCTGTCTTCCCCCAATGTATATTGTTGGTTTCTTTGTAAAAAATCAAATGGATGTGTGAGTATGGGTCTGTATGTGGGCCCTCAATTCTATTCCACTGGTCAATGAACTTGTTTCTATGTCAATACCATGCTGTTTTCATTACCATAGCTCTAGAGTATAACTTGAAATTAAAACAAAATAAAAACTTTCAGCAGTACTCTTTTTTTTCAGGATTACTTTTGTTCTATTTTCATATTAAGTTTAAGATTTTTTTCCAATTTCTATGAAGAATTATACTGTAATTTGATTAGGGATTTCATTAGCTTTTGGTAAGATGGACATTTTCACAGTATTAATCTTACCAATCCATGAGCACAGGGTGTTTTTCCATCATCTGATATCATTTTTAATTTTATTTTTGTAGTGTTTTAACATTTTCATTATGCAAGTCTTTTACTTCCTTATGGGACTTATTCCAAGATTTTTTTGAAACAATTTTGAATGATATTGTTTCATTGATTTCCTTCTTGGTATATTTATCATCTGTATATAGGAAGGTTACTGATTTTTTTGTTATCAATTTTGTATCCTGCTATTTTACTGAATGTATTTATTACCTATAAGTTTTGTCATATATATGTATATATATGTATGTATGTATATATATATATATATATAAATATATATATATATAAAATCATCTGCAAATTGAGATTCTTTGACTTCTTCCTTACCTGCTTATATTCTTTTTGTCACCTTCACCTGTCTTATTGTTCTAGCTGGCACTTGAGGTACTATGTTGAACAGGGGTTGTAAGAGTTGACATCCTTTTCTTCATCCTGATTTTCTGTTAAAAGATTTATTTATTTATTACATATGCAGTGTTCTGCCTGCATGTATGCTTGCACGCCAGAAGAGGGCACCAGATCTTATTATAGGTGGTTGTATGTGCATATATATAGCATGCAATAACAATTAATGAAAGAAAAGGCCACAAATTTGAAAGAGCTCAAAGAGTGATATATAGGAGAATTTGAAGGGAAGAAAGAGAAAGGAGAAATGTAATTATATTATAATCTCAAAAACAAAGTGAAAATAAAAGATATGTCCCCTATGTCCCTATTCTCTTCAGGACATTTAACAAAGTATTTATTATTTATTTTTATGTGTATGGTTGTTTGCATGTATATCTGTACAACATGTGTGCCTTGTGCTTGCAGAAGCCAGTAGAGGACATCATACCCCCTGGAACAGGAGTTACAGGTGGTTGCTATCCACTGTGTGGGTCCTATAACTCAAAACTAGGTCCTGTGAAAGAGAAACCAATATTTTAAACCACCAAGCCATCTCTTTCCAGCTCTTTCCTGGACTTTTACTATGAAGAGATGTTAGATTTTGTCCAAAGACCTTTTCTGATTCTGATGAGAAGATCATGTGGTTTCTGTCCTTTAGTCTATTTATTTGGTGGATTATAGGTATTGATTTACATATATTGAATCATCCTTGCATCTCTGGGATGAACTGATTTTATCATGATGAATAATGTTTTTGATGTGTTCTTAAATTTGATTTGAAAGTATCTTATTAAGAATTTTTGCATCTGTGTTCTTTAGAAATAATGGCCTATAATTGTCTTTTCTGTTGTTGTAGTTTTTGATTCCTCGTCTGGTTTTGGTATCAATGCAATACTTTAAATACACTTTCCTTTTCTAGTTTGTGGAATATTTTGAGGAATGATGGTAATAGTTCTTTTTTTGAAGCCTGGTAGAATTCTTTACTGAATCCATTTAGCCCTCACCTTTTTTAGTTGGGTTATTTTTACCTATTGCTTTTATTTCACTGGGTGTTTGAGTCTATTTAAAAATATTATTTCATGTTGGTTTAATTTTGGTAGTGTGTAAATATCTAGAAGATTATCCATTTCTTTCAGATTTTCTAGTTTGGTGGAATATACAACTAATATACTAAGAACAAAACAGTGGGTGTTACAAAGAGTTCAGGGTACCTGAATGTCTCTTGGATGATGAGAGAAACAGATTTCACACAAGAACAGTCAACTTAAATTTGGAAAGCTGGCTCTTTTATTTAATACACAGAAACCCACAGAGGGATTGAAAAAAATGTAGAAAATGGAAAAGATTTTCCAACTAATAGTAAGTAAAATATCTGTAAATGGTTCATAATGAAATGGAGATAAGTGATATATCTAACATAGAATTCAAAAAGATGCTTACAAAGATCGGTGGCAGGGGGTGGAGAAAGCAGTTTATGGACATGCTTGTTATCCTATCTCTGCTGGCCTTATATTTTTCCCATTTTTCTATCTCTTAGCCTCTGATCTATTTTTAGGAAATATTTTCCTCCAGTTCTCTTGACTTTGTCTTTAAAGCTTCAAAGATCTTTCTTGGTTCTGTTGCTTCCTGGAAAAAAAATATATATATATAAATATATATATATATATTCAGCATATATGTATGTATATATATAGCAAGATTTTGCATTTATGGTATATACCCCAAGAGGGGGACTATTTAGTTGAAATCACTGTGTATAGCCTCAGCATGTGAGAAACCAAGGAATAATTGGACTATACTATATAAAGCTCATGAGCTGAAGTGAATTCAGAGTCAGGCTCAGTGTTGTGAGGATAAGCTGTGAAACTTTATAACCGGTTATGGTGTCTTTTGCTTGTTTGTTTTTTACTATTTTTATTATTCAAAACAATTTTAAATTTTGATGCAAAAATACTCAATAAAATATTGGCAAACCAAACCCAAGAACATATCAAAAAATTATCTACCATGATCAAGTAGGCTTTATCCTAGGGATGCAAGGACGGTCCAACATAAAAAAAAATCTGTCAATATAACCATATAAACAATCTGAAAGAAAAAAAGACACATGATCATCTCATTAGATGCTGAAAAAGCCTTTGACAAAATCCAACACCCCTTCATGATAAAGGTCCTAGAGAGATCAGGAATACAAGGAACATACCTAAATATAATAAAGGCAATTTATAGCAAGCTGACAGCGAACATCAAATTAAATGGAGAGAAACTCAAAGTGATTCCACTAAAATCAGGAACAAAACAAGGCTATTCACTCTCCCCATATTTATTCAATATAGTACTTGAAGTTCTAGCTAGAGCAAAAAGACAACAAAAGGAGATCAAAGTGGTAGAAATTGGAAAGGAAGAAGTTAAACTTTCACTATTTGCAGACGATATGATAGTATACATAACTGACCCCCAAAAATTCTACCAGGGAACTCCTATAGCTGATAAACTCCTTCTGTAATGTGGCAGGATACAAGATTAACCCCCCAAAAATCAGTAGCCCTCCTATATACAAGTGATAAAAGGGCTGAGAAAGAAATCAGAGAAACATCACCCTTTACAATAGCCACAAATAACCTTGGGGTAACTCTAAGCAAGTGAAGGACCTGTATGACAAGAACTTTAAGTCTCTGAAGGAAGAAATTTTAAATATATTTTGATTTTATTTTTCTCTTTCCCAAGTTTGTCCAGCTCCTCCTCCTCCTGACCCATATATTTCCTTTTATATCATCTTGGTTTGGTTTTTGCCTTTGTGTTTTCAAGGTCTCTTCTTCCTGAAAGTCTTGGTGAACTTGAGTAGGACTGACATCTGTTTTAGCATGTCATGAATCAATGGCTGTGTTTTTCCTATGAAATAAATGATTTTTCTCAACAGATCTTGCAAGAAATACACCATTTCACCTCAGATTTACAGGATCATCTCTATTCTACATATACTTAATGTATTTAATTTCTGAATCCCTTACCTAAATGGTCCTACATTTCCACTTAGATGTGATACCTGACCATGGTAATCTGTAGACTGGGTTCCCTCCTTATCCTTGACTTGTGTTTATCCTCCATGTGTTTTAATGGTCCTCTAAAAATAATATACTTTGTGATACTGAATGTTCCTGCTTGTGTTCCTATTGAACTGTTTTCCCTTAAAAAAAGAATTAAGAAAAAAAGGCAACTATAGCTTCTGAGGGACCTTGAAAAGAAAAATGTCATGGATTTATGATATCATTGGAAATTCTACTCTTCTTTCTAGGAAAATAATTAGTGAAAAACCACATAAGTAGAAATTATGATATTATAAGAACACCTACCCCATCAATTCTATCACTTTTAATTCATAACTAGATGAGTTTTCAGAATAGTCTAAAGAAATCAAGGAATAAATGTTTCAAAGTGATTTTCTCTTGGTTTCCTGACTACAGTGTTTCCATGGGAACTGGCTTGACTGCCTAGAAGTAAGTTACCTGATAATAACAAGGACAATGATGATGGGTACAATGTTCAAGACAAGAACACACAGCTTATGGCAGCACCAGTAGTGGCAAATCTGTACACTGAGGAGCGGGCTGCCTTGTTGTGTTACAATCTGAGTGCTATAACCATGCTTTAATAATAGATAATGTATATTATTTTCTATTTACAAGGGGTCATGTGCACATTGTATGAAATGTTTACAACATCCTGTGAGAACTATTCCTACTGTAGAGATGAGAAACAGAAGACTCACAGAGGTCAAATACTGCAGACTTGGTAGTAATTCAAATCTTGAGGCTTCTACAACATCCATTGATTTCCACTAACCATACATTTTTTAAAAATGTCTTTAGATTTATTTATCTTAATTACAAGGGTATGGATGATTTGCCTGCATGTATATATTACAATATGTGCATATCTGGTGTCCATGGAGGTTGAAAGAGAGTGTCCATTTCCCCTGGAACTGGAGTCATAGGTGGTTGTGAACCACCATATGGCTGCTGCGAACTGAACTGAACTGAACTGATGGTTCTTCATCACTGAACCATCTCTCCAGTGCCAACAATATGAATTCTTATTATGAAATTAAACTTGAAAAATATAGTCTCACTCTCCTGGAAGTCATTACTGGATTGTTGTACTAGTATGTTGTGTTTTCCTGGCAGGTCATTGTACAGCGCTGCTTGTGTGGCAAGAACATGTCTCATGTGAAGGCTGCCTGCATCCTCTGTGGCTACCTGAAGCTGCTGCCCATGTTCCTCATGGTGATGCCAGGGATGATCAGCCGGATTCTGTACACAGGCAAGCCATGGATGCACGCATCCTCTTCTCCTATGCTTGATGCCTGTGGTTTTCAAGATAAGAACAACTTTGATACGTTAGAATGAGAGATGGAGAGAGGCACTTCGGAGGGAAGGGTCAGAGGTGGAACATTTGGCAAATTTGGCACTTCTCTGTATCACTTCAAAATTTTGCCTGTCTGTTTGTAGACATTTGAAACCATGTGTCTTAGTTAGGGTTCTGTTGCTGTGAAGAGACACTAACACCATGGCAACTCTTATAAAGAAAAACATTTAATGGGGGCTGGTTTACAGGTCCAGAGGTTTAGTCCATTATCAACACGGTGGGAAGCCTAGTGGCATGCAGGCAGACATGGTTGGTGCTAAAGGAGCAGCTGACAGTACTACATCCAGATTGGCAGGCAGCAGGAAGAGAAAGTGGCACTGGGCTTGGCTTGGGCTTCTGAAACCCCAGTGCTCACCCCCAGTGACACAGTTCCTCCAACAAGGCCACACCTCCCAATAATACCACTCCCTGTGAGCCTAGGGGGCCATTTTTATTCAAACCACTACACTGTGCATCCTGTTCCCGTGAGTGGATTTAATGTAAGATAGTCCAGAAATGTACTGGGCGATGAAATGGAATTGAGCTAGGGTAAGTTAGAGGAGCTGTTGTGGTTAGATGCAGCAATGTTTTTGACCAAGAAGGTCTTAGAGGAGCATGCTCACTTCTTGGTCCCTCTGAGACAACCACAAAATTAAATACCTTTTTGATGTTTAGAATCATGTTGTTTGGCAAAAAAGGAATTTCTAAGTTAGATGAGAATAAATACTTGTTGATATTTTTCCTTGAAATTTTATTCTATTTTTCTATGAAATACAGCCAATCTGTTTTGATGAATGGAATCACCAGCTTACACAGCAATCACTGTGTTTTCCTAATTAGGCATAAGTGTGGTTCATTTAAATTCCAAGATGACCTTCAGTGACCATTATCTCATCCTTTGCACCATTGTTTTATTGTTTATAACAATGAAGAATGTAGACATAGCTAAGGGGCAAGGAATAGCTTAATAATGATTGTAACCACTCCCCCACCCCGGCCTTATAGAATACCATACACAAGATCTTGAAGGCTGTGTCAAAGCTTTGGGAAATATTGAGATTATTATGTTAAATGTAGAAATAAAGACCCAAAATATCTCAATAGCGGTCAAATAGGACATTTATTCAGGGTGAGTGAGGTAGCTCAGTCTGTAAAACGCCTGCTACAAAATCATAAAGATCTGAGTTCAGAACCCCAAGAACCCTATGAAAGCCAGGTGAAGCATCTATAACCCCAGTGTTGGAATGGCAGGGGCAGGTCGATCCCCAGAGCTCATTGGCCACCAGCCTAGCCAAAACAGTAGGCTCCAAGCTCAGGGAGAGACCCTGCCTCAAAAATCTTGCTGTGTAAGCATGAGGATCTGATTATGGGCATCCAGCACCCAGGAAAATGCCAGGCATGGAAGTATATGGTGTAACTCCAGTCCTGGGAGGCAGAGACAAGAGGATCCTATGTCTTGCTACCCAGATAATTCAGCTGAAATAGTGAGTACTTGGTTCAGTGAGAGATGCTGATCAAAAGATAAGGAGGAGGGCTATAGAGAAAGATACTTAATACTGACCTCTGGCCTACACACATGCACATACACACAGATGGATATACTGCATACATGAATACTCTTTCTTGGTGAACAAGAATTATAAATGAACAAAAACAATTTTTGAAAAGTCAATGTGTTCAAGTATTCTTGGTTTAGGTGGTTCTTTATCAGATTTTTTTTTAAACAATCATTATAATATGCTCCAAGTTAAAATTTCATCAAGGTATTGTACACATCTCAAAGTGACAAATGCTATCACCTACTGAATTGTCACCCAGATGATCCTCGTGAGTAACACTTTAGATGCTTAGGACTGGATAAGCGTGACTGGATATAGGACGTAGCTTCCTGAGGGGAGGAGGTGTTGTTTATATTTAGAATTCACTGCTTCTGAGAAAACTGAGTCTCATCTGAGGATGGGAATGTCTCCCATGTCTGTTCTAATGCTAACTATGTCCAAAAGGGATCCCTGCCCCTCAGGTCAGTGCCAGGGGAGCTACCAGTTTGAGACACTGTGGGAGGTTCTGTGCCGAGCAAGGAGTAACTAGACTCATGGTATGAAATTCAAAGTTTAGTATCCATTTCTAGGTGATTATAGCTTCTCTCATCTATGATCTTGCATCTTACCTCTGTCCTGTTTGCGGATTGTATTGAGTTGAGTCCTGCTCAATGAACTGTATCTCTTTCTAGATAAGGTGGCCTGTGTTGTGCCTTCTGAGTGTGTGAAACAGTGCGGCACCGAAGTTGGCTGTACCAACTATGCCTACCCTACACTGGTCCTGGAATTGATGCCTAATGGTTGGTAAACATCCATATCATGTCTCAGAGGGAAACATGGGTCATGAGGAAGGGCTATGGAGGAATTCAGTCCTAGTCATCAGATGTCTTTTGAGAATCAGTCACAGTCTACTAATCACACACTGGTTGGGTCTGGAGATCTCGGAGAGGAGCTAACTTCTGTTAGAGGATACTGTTTAGGGTAGAGACTATCTCCCAGCTCAGTTAGCATTAAATGATTTGTTAGCCAAAGAAAAAGTTACAAATATGCAAACTCAGGAGACTAGAAGTTAAATTTACCTTGACATCTTTAGAACAATACCTCTCAATCTACATGCTTTATACCTAAGTGCATACCATTTTCAGACATTGCTTTGGATCTTATAATTCATCAGTAAAGTAAGCACAGTTGCCCCACACCTTGGAACTCATTGTAATTTTGCAGTATAGATAATAGGCTGCATGAGGTTCAGATTATTCAAATTTCCAGCAATGATCATTGCTATGGGCAACACAGAGAAAGATACAGAGCTCAGAAGTGACTGGGTGGTCTGGGATCTTGTCTAACGGTTTTGTGCTAATTTTCCTCCCTGATACACACAAACATATTCAGGATAAAAGGAATATACTCCCCAAACTCAAAGCAGTGTGCATGCCATCTACCCTGTACTGGGAGGCCTGGAGTCATTACTAATGGGTGGAAGTAGCTGAACTGTGAAGCTTTCACAATGATTTAAAACAAGCTTTGCCCATAAAGGTTTATCAGCAATATCACCTGCCAGGACTCTTATCTATCCAGTTCTCAAAGTCTTCAGGAAGCCAAGAGTTTCTCCTCTAAAGAAAGATGGTACCATATTATTTCTGCTCTTCCAAAGTAGTTTCTAGCACATGACCTTTAAGTAAACATTTAGCACTAAATTTATATACTGGATCATTCTTAGATTACTAGAGGAAAATGCAATAATGGATGATCTTGTGACTTGCCTAAGAAGAACATACCCAGAGTGTGACTTTCTGTGCCCCTCTTTCATGCTATTGTCAGGTATGGAGGCCCAACATATGTCACTAGACACATCCATCCCTGCTGAGGGCCCTTACCTCCCGACCCCATCCCTAGGCATAAATCCTAGACTCCCACCACCAAGTCCACCCACCCCATAAATTCTACCCATTCCCACTGTGCACACTTGAGCCCCTTTCTGGACAGACACAAGAATCAGGCCCCCAACTCCATCCATCCCCATGACCCAAGGACTGTTCCTCTCCCGATAGAGTCACTAGGCATACACCAGTAACTCTACCCTCTGCAATGACCTACATTCAAACATTCGCATCCCATGGCTACAGTGCCTCCTCTTCAAGTAGGGATCCTAGAAGCATATCTTCAACTCCATCAGAACCCCTTGCCTGAGGGAAAAGTCCTGAGTACCACCTCTATGGTCCTTGTTCAATAATAAGTCAACATTAATGCTCTCAAATCCATAAAAATGAGACATAAACTATCATATTGGAGCAGAAAATAACATCCATCTTTTTGCTGCTTCCAAGAAACACAATCACCACCATTGATAGTCACCACCAAAGGGTAAAATGTTAGGAAAAAGTATTCAAAGCAAAGGGAACTAAGAAACAAGCAGGAATAGCTATTCTAATATACAATGAAATAGACTTCAAACCGAAACTAGTCAAAAGAAGTAAAGAGGGCCACTTTATACACATTAAAGGAAATATTCAATGATAGGATAATACAATTCTAAATATATATGCACCAAAATGAAGAGATACTCAGTTTCATAAAATAAACACTATTAGATTTAAAAATCATAGTTTGATCCCAACACAATGATAATTGATAATTTTAATACATAACTCGATCCAATAAATGGATCAACTGGAAAAAATGAAATACAGAAACTCTGTAGTTAGTGGCATCATAAATCAAAAGGACTGAATTGTGTCTATAGAACATTCCATCCAAACACTGAGAAATACACATCATAGAATTTTCTCCAAAATAAACTACATATTATAAAAAAAAAAAAGTCTCAACAAATTTAGGAAATTTGAAATCACATCTTGCATTCTGTATGACCACTATACATTAAAGATGGATATCAATAACACAGGAATGGGAGAAAGTACACAAATCAATGAAAGTGAAACAACACACTACTCAGCCAAGTTGGCTGAAAGAAGAAATCAAGAAAATGTTTTTAAATCATAGAACTGAATGAAAATGAAAACACAAAATACCCAAAACTACGGGACATGATGAAGGCAGCCCTGGGAAGAAAGTTTATATCTTTATATACCTACATCTAAAATTTTAAGAGATCTCAAATTAATAACTTAATGATGTACCTGACAGCTTCAGAAAACAAGAATGGTCAACAATCCCCCACCAAATAGTCAAAAATATATAATCAAAATCAGGGCTGAAATTAATGAAATGAAAACAAAAAATAATGATACAAAGAATAAATGAAATAAAGAATTGGTTTTATGAAATGTTTAACAATATTGACAAACATTAAAATTATCCAGAAGAAAGAGAACTGTGGTCCAAATAAATAAAATAAGGAATGAAAAGGGAAAGAAATTCAGAGAATCATAAGGATATACTTTAAGAACACATAATCCATCAAAGTGGAAAATCTAATAGAAATGTATGAACTAAATACATCCAACCTATCAAAGTTAAATCAAGATTAAATGAATAATTTAAATAGACCATAACATCCAGCAAGATAAAAACTATAATTAATAATCTCCCAACTAAAAAACAAGGCCTAGGGCCCGATGAATACACTGTAGAATCATACCAGAATTATGACCAATACTTCTGAAACTATTTTGCAAAATAGAAAAGGAAGGATATTTTCCAAATTCCCTCTACAAATCCAATATTATCATGATACCAAAGCAAAAAAAGACCCAATGACAACAAAAAAGAAAATTACAGACCAATATCTGTCATCAACATCAATATAAAAGTTCTCAATGGATTGCTTATAAACAGAAAAGGACACCACAAAAAGATTATCCACTATGATCAAGTCAACTTCATCCCAGAGAAGCAGGGATAGTTCAACAAACATAAATTAATAGGCATAATTCACCACATAAATTGATACAATTGCAAAACCACACATTCATCTCCTTAGATGCAGAAAAGATCTTTAACAAAATCCAACATCCATTTGTGATAAAAATTCCTGGAGGAAATAAGGTTACTGGGAACATATCTCAGTATAATAAAGGCAATATATAGGAATCCCACAACAAAAATCCTCAGCAAAGAAAAACTCAAGGTATCTACACACACACACACACACACACACACACACACACACACACGGAACAAGATGTGAATGTCCACTTTCTCCATACCTACTCAACATAGTACTTGAAGTCTTCACTAAAGCAATAAAACAAGTGAAGAAAAAAAGAATACAGATAGGAAAGTAGAAGTAAAAGTGTTTATTTGTGAATGATGATTTTTCATATAAAAGACCATAAAGATTCTACTAGAAAACTCTAACCGATTAAAAACTACACACAGAAAATTTGCAGAATACAAATTAAACACACAACAAAACCAGTGGCCTTTTTATATACAAATGATGAACACACCAAAAAAAAAATACCAAGGAAGCAATAGCATTCCAAATACCCTCAATAAATTATCTTTGAAGAAATCTAAGTAAGAAACTAAAGGACTTATACAACAAAAACTTTAAAGTACTGAAAAAATTGTAGAAGGATACCAGAAAATAGAAAGAGCTCCAACACTCATGAATAGGTAAGATGAAAATTTTGAATATTATGAAAATAGCCACCCGTCCTACCGAAAACAATTCTCAGATTCCCTGCAATCCCAATCAAAATTCCAACACAGATTTTAAAAGAAATTGAGAAAATAACTTGAAACTTCATATGGAAATATATAAAAACAAACAAACCATGATAACCAAAATAATCTTGAACAGCAAAAAACTGCTGGAGGTGTCACTGTCCAAGATTTCAAGTTATACTACAGAGCTAAAGCAGACTCATTGATCAAAGGGATAGAATTGAGGACCCACATATAAACCCACACTCCTACATCCACCCGATGTTTTCTTTTCTTTTCTCTTCTCTTCTCTTCTTTCTTTCTATCTTTTTTTTGACAAAGAGACTAATGGTACAATAATGGAGAAAAGTTAGTGTCTTTAAAAATAATGTTTGTCAAATTGGATAGCTATACAGTGAGATCCCCTTTTTATCATCTGCACAAAACAGAACTCCAAATAGATCAAGGATCTCGAGTCTGACAGAGAAAATTGACTTGAACTCATCAGCTCAGGAAAGGACTTTCTGAACATGAATTTGATAGTGCAGGCATTAAAACCATCAATTAATAAATGTGACCTCACAAACTAAAACATTTGTATACAGCAAATGACATAATCAAATGAAGTATTCCAGAGAATGGCGGGGTAGGGGGGAATCTTTATCAACTATACATCTGACAGAGGGTCAATGTATTTCTTAATCTGAGAAGTTTCTTTTTGCAGTAGAAGGTAAATAGAATAAGAAACTACAGAATGCTTAGTCCTAAATGGAGCAAATGAACCATAGCCCCTTCTCTTAATACTCAGGGATCATTATAGAAGAATGTAAAGACAGAGTGTGATAGACAGGGGCAGCAAGTGGCTACAAGAAAACAGTGTCTTCTGGGCAGTTACATATAAGAGCTCAAGGCAGTTGTATTAGCATGTACAAGATCTGCAAAATCCCCAGACAGACAAAGCCCAGCGTAGATATGGGAGTTGAGCATGAACCCTCATAGCTGTTGTAAGCTAAGCATGATCCTATGGAAGACAATACATCCAAAAATGTTTGGGTAGTGCAATTTGGTCTCGATATTTTTGGGTTTTGGTTTTTTTAGATACAGAGTTGGGTAGTTAGAGAAAGGGAGATGAATCTGGAAAGAGTTGGAGGTTGGAGTAAATATGGTCAAAACTCATTGTAGGACACTCTAAAAGCACTAGTAAAATTTTGAGAAGAATTCTCAGACTGAGAGTTTGCAAAATCCAGTACTTTATTTTCAGCAGAATCAATTGAATTTATAAAATTTAGTTTCAAGTGTATACTTCTTTTTAAGAAACTAATTCAGTATCAAAAGACACACTAAACTGAATCTGAGCAATGAACCTCAGAAAATATTTGCATTATAAATCTAGATATTTACATCTTAAGCTAATTTTAAATTATAGAAACTAACTAGCCACATGATGGCTTTGTATTTTAAAAATTAAATTCTCAGATTAAAAGTTAAGCATTTCACTACCACATTGTTTTTTTATATTCAAGTATGGTTAATTTGATTGAACCTTGTTATAAATATTCTGTAATGGTGTATTCACTTTACATGAATAATCATAGTATCCAACACACGTTGAACCTCTACTGTGTTTCAATGACTTTCTAAACCTTTTGTGTGCTTTAACTGGTTAAATTTCCAAGAAAAATTCAGTGATGATGTACACTGATAATTATATTATCTAATAACTTTGTAAGTGACCATTTTGTCTTTGCATGACTGACTCTTTAATGTAGTAAATCACTCATAAGCCATGACATCCCCTCTAACCAGAGCTTTACCTTCTCCTGACCCCAGGACTTCGAGGCCTGATGCTGTCAGTCATGTTGGCCTCTCTCATGAGCAGCCTGACCTCCATCTTCAACAGCGCCAGCACCCTCTTCACCTTGGATCTCTACACCAAGATGAGGAAGAAGGCATCTGAGAGAGAGCTCTTGATAGCTGGACGGTGAGGGAACCTGGTCTCTGCCTAGCACTCCTCTGAGGAGGGTGCATATAGATAGGAACTACAGACCCCTGGTCTCTGGATTCAGTGAAACTAAATATGTAGTTCTACAATGGGAAGAATCATCGGGGAATGTTCAATTCAACCTTTCTCTTTACAGACACAAAAATGTTAGCCATACTTACTTATTCCTTTCCCTCTTCATTGTCCCTACACCATATCTTCACAAAACTCCATCCATGTTTAATGGGATATATTTCACATTGTAAGTCTGATAGCTAACTGTGTTTCCTTTAACAGTTTCTATGCATACCACATGGAGATGAGCAACTTCCTCATCCACATACTTAACACAGGGAAGTTTACCAACTACATTCGCTAAAGGATGAGCATGCTAGACAGAGACAGACCCCCCCAAAGAGATAAAATCCAAGAAGCTGCCTGGAGAGTTTTGTCAACCCAATAGATCCTGGTAGCCTGGGGGCCTTGAAGACAGTAAGATGGAAGGAAACAAGAAGAAATAATAGCCAACATGATATCCTTTTCTCCTTTTAATTTTCAAGCAGAATCAATACTGAGATATATTTTAATTTTTAAGTTATTATTTATTTTAATTAAAATACAGTTATACAATTACCCATCCTTTTATTCCCATAAACCCCCATTTCTCCCACCTCCAATCCCTTCCATGTAGCTAGAGTTTTCCTGCCTGACCCACAGTCAGGACAAATCTCTGTCACCCGCCAGTCCCACAGCCTCTCAGACCTGACCAAGTAAACACAGAGACTTATATTGGTTACAAACTGTATGGCCATGGCAGGCTTCTTGCTAACTGTTCTTACAGCTTAAATTAATCCATTTCCATTAATCTATACCTTGCCACATGGCTCGTGGCTTACCGCTTCACATGCTGTTTGTTCTGGTGGCGGCTGCCACTGTCTCTCTGACTCAGCCTTCCACTTCCCAGCTTTATTCTCCTCCTTGTCCTGCCTACATTTCCTGCCTAGCCAATGGCCAATCAGTGTTTTATTTATTGACTAATCAGCAACACATTTGCCATACAGAACATCCTACAGCACTTCCCCCCCCCCCTTTTTTTTTTCTCAAAAAGGAAGGTTTTAACCTTAACAAAGTAAAATTACATATAATTGGGGAATTTGGGCGTAGCTTCTCTTACTACTTCCTGCTGGAGGGGGGTGCTGTATCTTATGGGGGCACAAAGAAAATTTTAGGATTATAAAATAGTCCATGAGGCTGTATCATCTGAGCCAGATGCCTTCAAACCATTCTGGATGTTGGATCATCTGGGCCATGGTGTCATCAGAGACCTTTCAGGGGGTCTTGGCTGGTCAAACCTGATGTATCTTAATCTTGAACAAATCCATAGCCTTTGGCTTTCTGTGGGAACAAAAGCAGAGACTCTTTTCCAAAGCAACATATCCTTATATCCAAATTTTGAAGTCAAGGTATCTTTGAAGTCAAGGTATCTTTAAAATATGCATATTGGTTTAACTCAACATCTTTTACGATCAAATGTTTTTCTGCAGTTAAAAATCCCAAAGACAACACAATCCAGATTCTCTGTGTAATGTTCATCTCTATGTGGCTTATTTTTTATACTACCTTTACTGTCTCTTTAAAGACTTTATTTTTAAAAACTATTTATTTCTTTATATAACTGTATATATTCCTTTTTCTCTCTCTTTCAAGCCTACGTACATTTTTACACACATTGTAAACTATTAAATCTGAATCTGTCTTATTGTGAATCTATTGCTTTAAACTGCAGCAGCTGTGGCTGCTGGCTCCACCCACCTCAGCTTCCCAACATGGCCACATTTACCACCAGCTCTGGGAGCTATCGGGGGTCTATGCTTTTATCCAAGCAGCGTGTAGCCCAGAAAACTTTTTTTGTTTTGTACCTGCAAAGGCTAAATCCACCATGCAGCTTAATGTGCCACTTGCAGAGGTCTCATTCCCGCTATACAGCAGCAGGTCGAGCGCACAAGCTAGAAACCCGCCAGTAGCTCAAATCAGCAGCTGCCGCTCATTTGAGAGAGACAATTAGGAACTGTTTTTAGCTCCGTTTTAGAATCTTTTTTCTCAGTTTTTAGGTGGAAACTCTTGCCACCACGTTGGATACCATTTGTAGCTAGAGTTTTCCTGCCTGACCCACAGTCAGGACAAATCTCTGTCACCTGCCAGTCCCACAGCCTCTCAGACCCGACCAAGTAAACACAGAGACTTATATTGGTTACAAACTGTATGGCCATGGCAAGCTTCTTGCTAACTGTTCTTACAGCTTAAATTAATCCATTTCCATTAATCTATACCTTGCCACATGGCTCGTGGCTTACCGCTTCACATGCTGTTTGTTCTGGTGGCGGCTGCCAGTGTCTCTCTGACTCAGCCTTCCACTTCCCAGCTTTATTCTCCTCCTTGTCCCGCCTACATTTCCTGCCTAGCCAATGGCCAATCAGTGTTTTATTTATTGACTAATCAGCAACACATTTGCCATACAGAACATCCTACAGCACTTCCATGTCCTGCTATACACCTTCTCAAATTCATGGCCTTTTTTTTAGATTATTATACACACACACACACACACACACACACACACACATCCTGCTGAGTCTGTTAGTGACACTTTTATGTATATAATTTTAAGTCTGACCCCTTGATAACTAATTAGGGGACTCATCCCTGGGGAAGACTAATTTTCCCTTTCAGTAGTCATTAATTGCTTATAGTTCTTTGTCTAGGGGTAAAGGCACTGTGATATTTCCCCCTTCTGTATTAGCACGTCTGTTCATGTTGTTATTGTTCAGGTTTTGTCTAGGCAGCAATAATGTTCATATGTCATGGGTATAGCTTCCCTGTCATTTCTAGGACACATAATCTCATAGGGATATTCTAGTCCTCTGGCTCTTATAATCTTCTGTGATAATCTCAGAGCCTTGGGTGTAAGGATTTGTGTTGTAGATGTATTCTCTGGAGATATGCATGCCAAGATCACCTGATAACTGCATTTTGACCAGCTGTTTTCTGTAATTGAATCTACCTGCTGCAAAGAAAAGCTTCTTTAATAAGGGGTGAGATGTATACTTACCCATGAATATAAAAATAAGTACATAGAATACAGTTAGTAATTCTGTGGGCTTAGTTAAGCGGTATAGTATGTTCTCCTCTAAGATCTATGACCTTACTAATCCAAGGTAATTGACTGGGTTCCTAGTACCAGGCATAATTTTCCTCCCCATTGAGCCAGTCTTAAGTCCAATTAGAGAACCGTTGGTTACAGTCAAACCATGAGTGCCACTTTTGCACCTTTAGGGTATCTTGCCATGCTGGTCGTTGTGAGTCATAGGTATCATAGGACTACTGATTGCTTCCCTCCCTTGGCAGCTTGCACAGAACATTTTAATACTAGGAAAAATAGACTTCAGGGAAGAGGCTTTCAGGTTAGATCCAGCTTGAATCTTCTGAGTCCTTGTCCAGAGACTATCTATGGTGTCTTGGGGAATAGGACCTTACCTTCTACCTCTGGGAAGGAGCCAACAGCAATAGTAATAGCCTATATTGTTTTATGTATCTTCTGGACTACCCTGATCAACAACTCAGGGGGAGCGTTTTTGTGCCAGACACTGGGGTTTTTGTTAGATGACAGCCTATGGCTCTCATAGAAAGTTATGTCAGCCCAACTGTCACAACTTCATTTAAAATAGATGTGTCTACACAAACATATATATGTAGTATATGTAATTTTAGGTAAATATATAAAAAGATATGAGGTCTTATTAAGGCTGTTTCAAGCAAGCTCAGAGTTATTTGTCCCCACTCCCTTCTACTTCTGAACTGACCTCCCTTCCCACTACCCAATAAAAGCTGCCTGCTCATTTTTCTCACTTCCCACAACATAGCGACTATATCCAGGTAGTTCCTTCTTCAGTCTCTTGGCTCCCATATTCCTTTTCACTTTCTGCCATTTTTCCAAGTCATATACTCACATATGATGATTTGAAATAAAGAACCACAAATTAGAGAGACATTTGTGTGTGTGTGTGTGTGTGTGTGTGTGTGTGTGTGTGTGTGTATATATATATATATATATATATATATATATATATATATATATATATATATATATATATATATCACATTTTCACTAGCCATTTGTCAGATGAAGATCATTTCTGCTGTTTCCATTTTCTAGCTATTGTAGATAGAAAGGCAATGAACATTGCTTATCAAGTATCTGTGAAGTAGGGTATTGAGTTCTTTGCTCATATGTCAAAGTGCGGTATATCTGGATCATATGGTAGATTTATTTTTAGCTTTTTGAGAGTTCCCCACACTGATTTATAAAATGACTGCACTAGTTTACAATCACACCAACACCAAGGGCTCCTGTTCCCCCAAATCTCTCCAGAATTTGTTGTTGAATGTCTTGTTGATATTAACCAGTCTGACTTGGGTAAGATGGCATCTCAAAGTTGTTTTAAATTACATTTCACTAATTGATAGAGCTGATAAATATTTTTGAGATACTTTTTTTTTTTTTAGCAATTTTATTTCTTCTTTTCAGAACTTTCCATTAAGATCTGTAGCTCACTTTCTCAATGTGTCTTATTTAAAAACTTTTTTAAAAGTTATTTTTATACTCTGGTATTAATCCAATGTCACATGAATAGCTGGCAAAAAGTCTCTTCCATTCTGTAGGCTTCCTCTTCACTCCACTGATTGTCTCAGTATCTTTTAATTTTCATGAGGTACCGCCTATCAATTACTAGCTTTAATCCCTGGGCAAATGGAGTTCTATTGAGAAAGTCCATTCCCACACTAGTACCATGTAAGTTACTGCCTATCTTTTCCTCTAGTAATTTCAGTGTTTTTCACTTTCACTGAAATTCAAGTTGGGTTTCACACTCAGTTCTTTAATCTTTTGTAGTTAGTTTTGTGCAAGGTAATAGTTGTGAGTCTAATTTCATCATTCAGCATGTTTGAATGATGTTCAGTTTTCCCACTACCATGTGTTGAAGATGTTATCTTTCTTTGGGTGTATGTTTTTGGCATCTTTGTCAAAGACCAGAGAGTTGTAGTTACATACACTCATGTTTGAGTCTTCTATTTTATTCCATTGGTCTACACATCTGTTTTTGTGCCACTACAAAATGTTTTTATTAAAATAGATCTATAATATATTGAAATATAGAATGATTTTCACTCCATCAATTTTTTTCCCTGCTCAGAATTGCATTGGCTATCCAGGGTCTTTAAGGTTCTGCATATGAATTATAGGATGCTTTTATTTTTGTGAAGTATGAGATGGATTTTTATTGGGATTGCTTTTAATCTATAAATAGCTTTTGGTAGGATGGTCGTTTTCACAATATTAATACTACTAGCCCATGATCATGGAAGGTCTTTCCATTTACTAGTGTCTTCTCAATCTCTTGCTTCAGAAATCTAACATTTTCATGTTAGAGCTCTTTTACCTTCTTGGTTGAGTTTATTACACAATATTTTAAGTTTTTGAGGCTCTCATGGATAGAGCATGTTCACAATCTCTTTCTTGGTGTTTTTTGTAGGTATATCGAAAAACTAATGTATTTTTGTGATTTGATTCTGTTTCCTGCCACATTGCTGAAGGTTTTTTTTTTATTATTATTTCTAGAATTTTTCTGGTGAAATTTTTGGGATCTGTTATGTATAATATGTCATTTGCAAATAGGGATAGTTTGACTCTTCTTTTCCTATTTGTAACCCTTTAATTATCCTTTCTTGCCTTTGTGGTCCAGCTAGTACTTCCAGAACTATATTGAAAAGGAGTGGGTATAGTGGGCAGCCCTGGCTTCTTTCTGTTTTTAATGGGATTGCTCTGACTTTTCTTTCATTTAGGATGATGATGACTATGAGTTTGTTGTGGATAATTTTTTATCATGTTAAGATATGTTCCCTCCAGTCCTATTCTCTCTGAAACGTTTATCATGAAGTCATTGAATTTTGTAAAGGCCTTTTCTGCATCTATTAAGATGATCATGTGACTTTTGTCTTTAAGTCCATTTATATGATTTATTACAATTAGGAGTTGTGTATGTTGAACTATTCCTGAATCTATGAGATAAAGCCAACTTGGCTATGATGGATGATTGTTTTGATATATGTTTGTATTCCGTTTGCAAGTATTTTATTGCAGTTTTTTTTCAGTCATGTTTATCAGGGATATTGGTTTATAAGTTTTGTTGTCTGTTGTATCTTTACATTATTTTGGTATTAGAGTAATCCTAGCTTCATGCAAGGAGTTTGGAAGCATTTCTTCTGTTTCTAATTTGTTTAATAATTTAAGAAGTATTAGCTGTAATATTCTTTGAAAGTTTGGTAAAATTCTGCTGTGAACCCATCTGGACCTGAGCTTTTTTTTTTTAGTCAGAATACTTTTTTTAAATCACTGTTTGTAACTGTTCCAACACCTAAGATCAAATTCTAGCTATTTTGAGCATCCATCTTCTACCTTCCATCTTCTATACAAGAATCAGTGGACAGGATATGATAATTTTTGTTGAAAACAAAGAGACAGGTTAATACATAGGGGCATGTGAGAGTGATACAGCATAAGCTTAGCATGGTAGACAAGAGACACGAAACAGGCTCACTTACTGACAGCACGGATTTAGGTTTGATTATGTACGTGACAGGAGGCACTGGAGTTAGGTGAGCTGGAGGGGCACATGTTTGTTTTCCAGTGATAGTTACGAATATGGTGGGGATAGTTAATTGAATCATTAATGTTTTTGACATTATGCTAAAACTTTTCATTATTCGTTGTTCTAATGTTGTTAAGAGTATAGTGGTTTATGAAGTTTGAACGGGACACTTATCCATCTATACCCTGACAAGTTGGGCTCCCATGCATCCCAGTACTACTGTTTGCTCAGGTGGACACACTGTCTAGTAAATTGTTTGTTGACAAGCACTTAAGACACTAGGGTTTAAAAATGAAGTCATCTCCCACAGAACGCAGCTACCTCTGACAGCTTTTTACCTCTTAACAGTATTTTTGACACATTTGTTTTTGTTGCTGCAATACTCTAGTTAGGAAATGCATGCATAGCATTTCTTGCCATGACATGCAACATTCTTAGATACTTGATATTTTAATTTGAGTCTATGCAAATTGGATCAATTTCCCTCAAGCTATGAAAAAAGCCAAAATATAAGTCTGCTTTATTTATAATACAAATGATTACTGATAGGTAGAAATAGTCTAGTGTTTCTTTCTAATTGATGTATATATTACAAACTACTAATTACTGCAGTTTCGGATGATTTTGTGAGTGGGAAGTTAAGGCTATACATAAAAATGTAGTGGCTATTGAAAAGAAGTTTATTCATTGACATTTTACTACCAGGTACCCATTGGGCATGGTGTTGGTTCATGCAAGGTCAAGCAGCTTGACTTTGCCTGGAAAACTAATGAAAGAGCAGAAGAATAGCTTAAGGAGCAGTGGAGACCGACATAATGCTTTTGCTTAATCTTTAAATCACCGTGTTTCCCGGACAGGCTCTTCGCCATCGTTCTAATCGTCATCAGCATCCTGTGGGTCCCATTGGTACAGGCATCACAGAATGGACAGCTGTTCCACTATATGGCATCATTTTCTAGCTACATCGGGTCTCCCGTCGGTGCCGTCTTCATGCTTGCCATCTTCTGTAAAAGAGTCAATGAACAGGTAAGGGGACATTTGCAAGAACAAGGCAAAAATTAGAACTTCTTCTGGGATGGGAAAAGGCATTCTTTTACTCAGATGCAGTGGCCCACACCTATAGTTCCAGAATCTTATTCAGGAGCTTGTGTCAGGAAGACATCTTGAATTCAGAAGTTCAAGACCAGTCTGGGCAACACAGTGACAATCCATCTCAAAAATAATGCATTCTGTCCAACCTATGTCTATCACTTAAGGGCCATTTCAACTTCAGTTGTGGTAAGCCACAATTTATAATCCTCACAGATATGTATGACTATACAGTGCCCACTCAAATGAAAAGTCTTTACATTTCTCATAAATTACGTACATTCATGGCAAAGTGTTGACTAAAACACATTTTGGAGAGACTTCCAGGGTCTGGTCTTAGCTCTACAATTTTAGTATATCAACCTCAAGTAAATTATGCAAACCTGTAATACAAAATCAACAGTGGTACCTACCTTATTTGAGTGCTACTAAGACATGTAAAATGTTTACAAGAAAAAAATCTACTATATTAGTACTAACTCAAGTAAGTTAAATGCTATTGTTCTATAAATGATTGATTCTTGCAGACCATTACCTTAATCCATGAACTGTTCATGAGTGTTAGTCCTATTAATATAACCATCATTTAAGGAACACCTGGAGAAATGGATGTCTATTTTGCCTGCCATGTCTTACTTAATAAGTAGGGTGTTAGGATTCAGATGTGGTCTCCTGCGGTCTAGAACCCATGATCCTAGTCACCAGTCATGCTAGTTCCCAAGAGCAGAACTGAGCGCAGGTATTTCCAATACCATCGATCTCTGGGAGAAAAGGGAAGCTTTGACTTGTCAAACATACCTATTATCAGCCCTGAAAGTTGTGTAAGTCATAGATCTGCTTATTTGGAGAGATAAGTAGCAAGTGTTTAAACCTGTAGATTGAAAAACAAAAGTGAAGAAAACCTCAGCTTTGGTTAGAGTACACAGCAGAGTTCTGGAGTTTAAAAAAAAAATTAAAATGTGATGTTGAAGTATGGAAATTAAATAATTTAAGTCATTTTGTAATATGTACATCATAATATAAACTATTTGTACCTATAAGTGTATGCAAATATCATTTGTCAATAATGAATGGAATATAAGAGAAAGAAATGCACATTAGAGAGCCTGAGAGATGGTTTAGAAGTTAAGAGCACTTGCTGCTCCTGCAGAGGACCCAGGTTGGTTTCCAGAACCCACACTTGGGCGCTCTTCATGGCCTGTTAACTCCAGGTTCAGGAAATCTAGCACCCTCTTCTGGCCTCTGCAGGTACTTCGTGCATGTGGTACGTCTACAAATAAGCAGGCACACACACATAGACATAAATCAAAACAAACAGGTATTAAAGTGCTCTGGCACCTGAGAAACAAGGACAACAATATCCCACGAGTGCAGACATATCTGAAACTTTCTTTGAAAATCTGTCTTCATGGTTTGCCACTTACTTTTCCTTGATGGAGCAGAAAGCATGGCAACTGTGCTTACTTCAAAGATCTCACGTTTTCTGAGCACTGATTTCATTCTTTTTTTTTTTTCTTTTCAGGGAGCATTCTGGGGGCTAGTGGTTGGAGTTGTGATAGGCCTTATTCGTATGATCACAGAGTTTGCATATGGAACAGGGAGTTGCTTAGCTCCCAGTAACTGTCCAACGATTATCTGTGGAGTGCACTATATGTACTTTGCCATCATTGTGTTTTTTGTGACCGTATTATTAGTCCTGGGAATCTCCTACCTAACAAAACCAATTCCTGATGTTCACGTGAGTAATGAGTGATGACTCCATGCTAATTTAAAAATCGCATTTCCTCCCTTCCTAGCACTGCTGGCTTCTGTACAGGCTCAGGCAATGGAATCAGGGTAACTCTGGAGCTAGAATCCATCTAAACAACAGCTTTGCACCTAGCACATGCAAAACACCAGAGAACGGAGATGTGAGATTAGAGAATGAACTGGGAATTCAAAATCCTCATAATGGAGCTTGGAGGAAGCTCTATACCACTGTTTCAGGATACCAGAATGACAGCATTTGCTGTTGCCTAAGAGACCACAAAATACCCAAGGACAGAAGAGGCACCTGAACTGGGCAGACACAGGGGCAAACCAAATATCATCCACAACATGAATAGAGATAAAATGCACACAGCAACAGGGGCAAGAACATAGGAAATATGATATTCATTTTTGACCAAAAAAATGTTCAGTGTTGGTAAGAAAGTGGGAAATTTTCTACAATCCACACTTGTTGGTGAATGTGTAAATTTTATGATTTGTAAGAGGGTAATTTGTATTTGCTGTTAAAAAATTCTTATACCTATGAATTAATAATTCTACCTTTAGTAGTTTATGTAGAAATATATACACAAAAATAAGAAATATAAGAAGTCTTTCTGCAAATGTTTCTAAGTAAAAAAATAGATGCAATCCAGATTTCTATCAGTAAGAGAATAAATATACAACAAGGAAGCACTAATTTATATTTAAATGTTCATAACATGGTTGAATCAGGAAAAAACAATCAGAATATTATACTATCCTATAATATCATTTAAAAATAAAATAGACTTGTCTTTAAAACAAGAGACACTAATCCTTTAAAAATATGTATACTAATTATTTAATAACAATGTTTCAGTTTATTACTAGCATGTAATAATACAGCTATGTATTTTGTGTTTATCATTCACAATCTTTAATGTAGCACCTATTTGCATATATGCTTGAGGAGTAGCCAGTTCAAGATGTCCATTTTGGGAACTTGAAACATGTAGCAGCTAAAAACAAAACAAAACAAAAAACTTTATCAGTGACATGTTACCAGAATTCATCACTAAACACTTTCGTTAGATAGTGGGCATGGAACAAAAGCACGCAAGAAAACACCTACTCACCAAGGCAAAATGTAAATATGAAGATATATGACAATAGGAATACTCATAGCTTAGTCATAACTTTTAAAGAACTGGTCTCAGGAATGAATGAGATCATCATTTGGATCAAATGTATTGTGAACTTTCAACTTCTGAAGCAGACCGATCAGAATCAAGAGCTGTTTCACAGATAGCCATGAAAACTGCTGCAAACTCACCTACCAAAGCAGTGACGGGTACGCCAGGCAACAGGGGAAGTCTAGAATGAAGCCAGTGCAAGTCAGGGTTAGAATTCAAGGACTCTGAAGAAGGATGTTTTAAAAATCAAGTGGATTAATATAATGAATGATATTTTAAGTGTTTATAGTATATGGTAAGGGAATCTTAGCGATAACATAAAAGCGTTTAAGTTTTATATCAAGAACAAACAAGAAAGCTAAATACTCACAAACTGGTAGAAGAAAATCATGGACCAATTTGCATAAGTTTGACAACATTATCGTTATAAATTAGGCTAACCTTGAATTCATAGAGTCTTCTTGCCTCTCTCTCCCTAGTGCTGGTATTAATCAACACACAGATCAAGCATGAAAATCTGAAATGATAGCAATCAAAATGAAAACAAATTTAGTTTAAAATCACGGTTGGTAGAAGTTTGCATGTGTGTTAAGAAAGGCACGTGGAAAGGTGGAAATCAAGAACAGCTCACAGATACTATCTAAGCATGACGGATCCAGAAACAGAATCATTCAAAATGTTTGGTGTGTTTTGGTGACAGAGTTTGTGGGACACCTTTCCTCTTTAACCTATACAGTCCCGGCACAGTTATGTTTTTAAAACTGTATACTAAACAAGGTATCACTGGATCATGGTAAGTATCTCCCCATCACTAATGAACTTGTGTGTTGTCCCTGGTTAGCTATACCGCCTGTGCTGGAGTCTTTGGAACAACACAGAAAAGCGGATTGACTTAGATGCAGAAGAGGAAAGTCACGAAGAAGTTGGTAGTGCTCTTGAAGAAGGTAAAATATCTGGCTTACATTTGTTCTAATATAAGAACGCTGTGTATGGTTTGGCTGTGTGGGCTTTTATGGGTTATGTTTGCTTTTAATCTCTCTAGATTCAGCTGCTGAGATTTAAATGTGTGTGTATAAAACTAAAACATTTAAAAACATGTTCTCAACATCTAAAGCTACTGATCATTCAATATGAGATTCATTTATTCATTTCCAGTTCATCTACCCATCCATCCATCCATCCATCCATCCATCCATCCATCCAACCATCTATCCATCCATCATGTATCCATGAAAATGAGTGCCAGCTGCCAAAATAATAATTAGTTACAGACTGTCCTGTCTGTAATTACATATTGTGTTCAACAAATCAGTCTCAGTTGCTCACGCCTGAGTATCTGACTCGGTCTCCTCTGCACCCTTATTCCTCACTATTCTTCCCAATACATCTTCTAGTCCAGGCAGGCAAATTCCTTCATAAATCCTGATTAAGACTAACCTAGTCTATTTTTTTTTTTTATCAAGGAACTAGCTTTTAGGTTTGTTTCTCTTGAGCATTATTGTTCTGTCTTATTTTGTGACCTTCTGTCATTTGTTTATCCTTCCATTTATAGTATTTAGAGTCCCTTTATTTGATATGGTTTCTAACTTAGTTTGGATGTTGGGTTGGGAATTTATTTTTAGCCTCTTAATTTCAATCTCTTTTAGAAACAAAGCTCATTGGCTGTTCGCTATTACTCCAAATACTTCTGTTGTGTTTAATAGGTTTGCTTTGTATCAGTTTCATTACCATGTATTTCTGTTTTGTCTTACTTTTATTAAAATTTTTCATAGATTTCTGTTTAGAAGTATGTTTCAAATTTTTCCAATTCTACAATGAAGAACATTGCACACAACTTTTTTTTATTTTATAATTTAATTTTACATATCAGCCACGGATTCCCCTGTCCTCCCTCCTCCCACCTCCTCCACTCTCCCCCCCAACCCACCCCCCATTCCCATCTCCTCCAGGGCAAGGACTCCCCTTGCTCAACCTGGTAGATTCGATCAAGGCAGGTCCAGTCCCCTCCTCCCAGGCTGAGCAAAGTGTCCCTGCATAGGCCCCAGGTTCCAAACAGCCAGCTCATTCACTAAGGACAGGTCCCGGTCCCACTGCCTGGATGCCTCCAAATAGTCCAAGCTAATCAACTGTCTCACTTATCCAGAGGGTCTGATCCAGTTGGGGGCTCCTCAGCTATTGGTTCATAGTTCATGTGTTTCCACTAGTTTGGCTATTTGTCCCTGTGCTTTTTCCAATCATGGTCTCAACAATTCTCAATCATACAATCCCTCCTCTTTCTCGCCGATTGAACTCCTGGAGCTCCACCTGGGGCCTGGCTGTGAATCTCTGCATCTGCTTTCATCAGTCATTGGATGAGAGTTCTAGCACGACAGTTAGGGTGTTTGGCCATCCTATCACCAGAGTAGGTCAGTTTGGGCTTTCTCTCGACCATTGCCAGTAGTCTATTGTGGAGGTATCTTTGTGGATTTCTGTGGACCTCTCTAGAACTCTGCTTCTTCCTATTCTCATGTGGTCTTCATTTATCATGGTCTCTTATTCCTTGTTCTCCCTCTCTGTTCTTGATCCAGCTAGTATTTCCCACTCCCCTAAACTCTCTTTCCCTTGATCCTTGCCCTTCATTACCCCTGCCCCTCACGTCCAGTTTTCTCATGTAGATCTCATCCATTTCTCTGTCATTGGGGGATCTCTGTGTCTATCTCAGGGTCCTGTTTTCTAGGTAGCCTCCCTGAAGTTGTGAGTAGCAGTCTAGTCATCCTTTGTTTTACATCTAGTATCCTCCTATGAGTAAGTATATACCATGTTTGTCCTTCTGAGTCTGGGTTACCTCACTCAGGATGATTTTTTCTACATCCATCCATTTGCCTGCAAACCTCATGATGTCATTGTTTTTCTCTGCTGAGTAGTACTCCATTGTGTATATGTACCACATTTTCTTTATCCATTCTTCAGTTGAAGGGCATCTAGGTTGTTTCCAGGTTCTGGCTATTACAAACAATGCTGCTATGAACATAGCTGAGCAAGTGCCCTTGTGGTATGATTGAGCATTCCTTGAGTATATGCCCAAGAGTGGTATAGCTGGGTCTTGGGGAGATTTGTATGTGACCCACTATACCATTTGAAGATTTGAAGAAGCTTGACTGTTGGATTGAAGGGCGAGTGCCTATATAATTTTGCTGTATTCTCTAAATTCCCATAATTAGGAGTTAAATTTCTTTGCAACAGCATATAATAATTCCTGTTTCCACACAGACTTTCTAACACAAATATAAAACCTTATATGTTTATTAATGACGGAGAACTAGTATTTTGAAATACTTTAATTTAAATACTTCTTTGATGAGTGATTTATATATATATATATATATATATTTAACTTTTTATTGTTTGTGAATTTCACATCATGCACCCCAATCCCGCTTATCTCCCCATCCCTCCATATCCACTCACCACCCCTACCTACAACCTCTCCTCCAAAAGAAAACAAACAAAAGTCTCACTGTGGAAGCTGCAGTATATCACACAGCATACCCTTTTGCCCACACAGCTTTAGATGCAAATGTTCATTGCAATGAGACATTGGACTGGTTTGAGGTCTCGGGCTTCTGCTACACCATCAATGCTGGACCCTCACCAGGACGACTCTTGGATATCTTGTTGTTGCCCTGTGTCATAGAGATGCTGCAGCTTTGGTTCCGCACAGCTGACCCCTTCACCCACTCCAGCAGTTCATGGATAGCACAGATGTTGGGGTGGGCCAAGTCTTAGCCGTACATCTGGCCCTGGGTGCTAGCTGAGTTAGCTAGTCAGCCTGTCTGCTCTCCTGTACCCATGCCACCAGCGCCAGCTTTCCTGCTTTGCTCCAGGCGAGGGGTGTGCCCAGCTCTCCTGCCTATGGCAGCAGCAAAGGGCAGGACCAACTCTCCCATGCCCATAGCACCAGGGCAAGCTCTACTGTGCTGCCCAGGCGAGATGTGGGTCCTGCTTTCCTGAGTGCTACAGCCAGTGTGTGGGGGTTGGTGGGTGAGTGGGGGAGGCAATCTCTCCTGTCCTCAGGTGGCAGAGCAGGTCACTCAGATCAGCATGACTCCCAGCAGCAGCATGGCCCTCTGTTACCAATATGGCTTCAGGTGGCTGCCCAGATCACACTGTATGACCTTTGGTGGTAACTTGGGCCATGGACATCAGTACAGACCCTGGCTGCAGTAGGACCACAGATATGGCCCTTGGTGGCAGCCCAGGCCTGGACATCACCATGGCCCCAGGTGGCAGCACAGGACACTCAGATCAGTTTGGCTCCCCTCAGGCAGTAGCCCAGACCATGGATATTCATGTGGCCCTTGGTGGCAACATGGACCATGGACATCACTGACCCCAGTTGTGGCAGGGCCGTGGACCCAGACATGGCCCTTGGTGGCAGCCTGGCCTCCAGCATCCCCTGGACCCAGGACAGCAGCATGGCTTTACTTGGCAGGGCAGGCTCCTCATATCGGCCTGTTCCTCACCACCATCATATCTCCGGTTCCACCTCTTTCCACAATGCGCAAAACACTCCACTTATCTTTCCCTCCCATCTCTCCATCACATACTCTATCATTTTTATCTCTCTATTATATATTTGTTCACTGTAATGACACCTGCTGCCCTGGCCCATGGGGACGGGGCAGGAGCTTGTGTGTCATCTTCCGGCTGCTGAATGACTTTATGAACCATCTGTCATTGTTCTTTTCATGGTTTCTTCATCTTTTTAGCATGTTTACATGAGGTTATTGATAGTCCTTTTATCTGTTTTTAAAAACTCATTGATATTATTATTGTTACATATATACATATATGTATGTGTATTTGTAACTAGAGTTTTCCTGCCTGGCCCACAGTCAGGACAAATCTCTGTCACCCGCCAGTCTCACAGCCGCTCAGACCCAACCAAGTAAATACAGAGACTTATATTGTTTAAACTGTTTGGCCTAATGGCTCAGGCTTCTAGCTATCTAGTTCTTACATCTTAATCCATTTCTATAAATCTATACCTTGCCACATGGCTTGTGGCTTACCAGCATCTTCACATGCTGCTTGTCATGGCGGCGGCTGGCAGTGTCTCCCTCCACCTTCCTGTTCTCTCAATTCTCCTCTCTGTTAGTCCCACCTATACTTCCTGCCTGGCCACTGGCCAATCAGTGTTTTATTTATTGACTGATCAGAGCAATTTGACATACAGACCATCCCACAGCATGTATTCATATATATATATATATATATATATATATATATATATATATATATATGCCTGTAGTTCTTTGTCAAGGGGTGGGAGCCCTCAAAATGTTCCCCCTCCCATGTTCACATATCCGTTGATATGGTCATTGTTCCAGTCTTGTTTAAGAAGCCATTTCTAAGAGAGACTGTTTCATGGTAGATTTCTTGGTACTCTGGCTCTCATAGTCCTTCCTACCTCCTTCATGATGCTCCTGGAGCCACAGATGCAGGAGCCGTGATGTAGATGTATCCACTGTGGCTAAGGTCTTCACAACCTATCAATCTCTGCATTGAGTCCAGTTGTGGTTTTCTATGGCAGTCTCCATTTGCAGCCTCCACTTGATGAGGGGTGGCAGCTACACTCGTCTGTGGCTATCAAGATGAGATTTAGCATATAGTAAGAAATAATGTTGGTCTAGCAAAGGGGTGGAAGTAAGTTCTTTCCTAAGGTCTGATGCTCTCACTCTCACTGGGAGGTTTACACTTCTAGCCATGATCTCCTTCCTGTTGGTGGACCTTAAGTCCAATTAGCTATCACCTTGAGAATGGGAGGTTCATGGATGGGTACAAGGGAGGCCAGTTGGAGCTGGAGGGAGGAAAAGGAAAAAAAAGTGATATAACTCTATTTCAATGAAAACATTTTAAAAAAGAAAGAATCCAATATACAGTAACTGTAAAAATGCTCAAAATTTCTCTCTTAAATAAACACGTTATAGTATTGAGATAAAAAAAATTATTGTGATATGTCAATGCCACTACCACTCATTTCATTTTACTTTGCTTATTAGATTCTTACCATGCAGGATTTTCTATTTTATATAGTCAAATTTAACCATATTTTTTCCATAGATTTCCATGGTACTTGTAAGTGGTGACATGGCCAGTCATTTGTACAGCGCCAACAATGATTTCAATTTCCTGTCTTTAGTGATAATGCATCCATGCGTTTCCTGTTTTAGATGATTCTGAGCAATCCCGTGGATGTCTCAAGAGGGCATGCGGCTTATTCTGTGGTTTGCAGAATACAGGGCCTAAGCTAACCAAAGAGGAGGAAGAAGCCCTAAGGGAAAAATTTACTGACACTTCTGAGAAGCCCTTTTGGAGAAATGTGGTGAATATCAATGCCATCCTCCTCCTGGCTGTGACTGTCTTTGTCCATGCCTATTTTGCCTGAACTCTGAATGAATTGAAGAGTAACTGTTGAACTTCCTTTTATAAACGTTTGCTCTGTGACAAACTTAGATGACCAATTGGAAATGTTAAATAATAGATTGCTATGCAAATTTCTTGTTTTTAGCATTTAGCCTTTGTGTCAATGAGGTAAAAATTATTTTTCCCCTCTCTATTTAGATATAACTTGAAGTGAAAATTGTATATATTTAAGGTATACATGGTGATTCGAAATGTACACACACTTTGAAATAATTACCATGATCAGACTAATACATCTATCACTCCATTTGGTCATTTGTATGTTTGTGGTGATAATGCTTAAGAGCTGTTCATTTAGTAAGTTTCAGCTACACAGACTATTTTTATGTATGGCCACAATTCCAAGAATTCTTTTTTTTTGTATATGAAAGTTTATTCCCTTTGATCATATCTCCTTCTTTCAAAAGTTACAACTTATAAAAACTTGGACCATCAATATTTGTGGTGGTTTGAATGAGACTGGCCCTTACAGGCTCATATATTTAGGTATATAGTCACCAGGGAGTAGAATTGTTTGAGAAGGATTAGAAGGATTAGGAGGTGTGGCCTTGTTGGAGAAAATGTGTCACTGGGGGCAGGCTTTGAGGTTTCAATAGTCTATGCCAGGCCCAATGTCTTGCTCTCTGCCTGCTGCCTGCTTATCAGGCAGATATAGAGCTCTTGGCTACTGTTCCACTCTATGCCTGTCTGCTTCCCATCATAATGAGCATATACTAACTCTCCAAAACTGTAAGCAAACCACCAGTGAAATGCTTTCTTTTATGAGTTGCCTTGGATATGGTGTCTCTCTACAGCAGTAGAACAGTAACCAAGACAGTATTCATTGGATGTTATGTAAAATGACAATGAGTCAGCGTCATGTGGCTGCATAAACAAATGTGCTTTCTACTGTGCACACGATTCAAGACAGTTTCTCCTCACCAATTGTTTCTGAGGAGTGAGCTTCCTTATGCTTTATATCTGTAACTTACAAATATTTGTTATACATTTGTATATTTGCCTTGTGTATATACCACCTCCCCAAAAAAAGAATTTGAGTATGATAACAATGAACTAAAACTCTCATTTTGTCTTTAATAGAAATCTCTACCCTCATCTATACACACATACGCCTTTTCCTAGGGAGATTATGTGGCTCATTTATATTCACACAATCTGATCGTGGGTAGTGCTTGTTCATAAATCAACGTTTCCAAAGTTCCACGTAGGTACCTTTGTACAAAACCTCATGGTTATCCTTAATTACACAGGTTCTGATATTTAACTCTAACCAGGACAATAGACTGAATTATGCATATTGTGCTCTGATAAAGAAAGTCTGTAAAATGTGAAATTAGCATGTGATTGGCCTGTACTAGGACTTGATATTTTTCTTCAAGAGAGAGAGAAAACATTTTTTTCATTCTTTTATTCCTATAATTTTCTTCCTGGATGAAATCTACTTAGTAATACTATAGCACCCTTGATGTGAAACCATTAAGAAAGAATTGTTTTTAAATGCATTATATATTATATATATAAATTTATTATACATAATATATATATTATATAAATAATTTTTCTACACATATATATGTATACACACACAAATACTTTAAAAAGAGTATTTTTAAACCAAAAATATTGAGTAAACTGTGAAGTTTTTTTTCTTTAAGCTCATTACTGGGTTGCTGACTCAGGATCTCCCTAGAGCTTCCTGGTGGCCCTTTCAGCCTTTCCTTCTAGCCCATATCCAGTCATTTGTGATTCCATAGAACTTTACTCTGCCAGGGACCAATAGCTGACACACTAAGCTGGGACTCAGGTAGGAGACATGTATCCTCCTTTGTGTCCTCCATTATGGCCTTTCCAGACTTCCCCTTAGTATTATTGTACCCTGCCCACAGGATACTCTTCTTCCAACCCAACTCCATCCTCTTGGGACTTGGCCTCTTGGTGTGAACCTAGGGTCCCTTCAGCTCTTCCTGACTTCCCTTTTAACCCTTTCCTTCTAGCCCACTCCCATTCCATCATGACTCTCTGCCAACTTGCAGAACAGATCTGCCAAGGACCACAGGGCCACCACACTAGGTTTGGACTCAGGGACCCCACAGCTGTAATACTTGGCTAGGACCCAGAGTGGGAAACAGTAATCAAAGAACAGAACATCATCCACTAAAGAAGACCTGTAAGAATATCACCTTACTTTTCAGTGGCAATTCTGAAAGCTAGAAGGACCTAGACAGATGTTATATATGTTGTAAGTGACTACAGATGCCACCCCAGACTACGATACCTAGCAAAACTATCAATCACAATTGATAGAGAAAGAAAAACATTTCATGATAAAATAAATTTAATAAATTTCTGTCCTCCAAACCAGCTCTATAGAAGACACTAGAAAGAAAACTTCAAACTGAAGAGCATGTTAACCATATCCAAAAGGACACAAGGAATACATCATCTGCAACAGTTAGTCAAAGAGGCAGAAATCTATACCACCACAGCAAAATAATAGGGATTAATCAAAACTGTTCACTATTAATTCTCAATATTAATGACCTCAATTCCCCAGTAAAAGGACATAAACTAACAGATTAAATTAGAAAATAAGATCTATCTTTCTTCAGTGTCCAAGAAACATACCTGTGACCAAGAACAGGCATCACCTAAGGTAAAAGGACAGAAAATATTACAAACAAATGGAGCCAAGATCAAACTAATCATAAGAGATAGGGAAGGGCACTCCATAGTTATTAAAGGAAAACCCCACTAAGATGCTGCAAGCTGTAGGAAAATGTAGTGGAATTCAGAAAATGCTTTCAACAAAGTCTAGTATCCAAGTATGATAAAATTTCTTAAGAGACTAGGGATACAAGGGACATTCCTCAACGTAATAAAGACAATACACACTGACCCCAAAGCTAACATCAATCTAAATGAAGAGAATCTCAAAGCATTTCCACTAAAAGTAGGAATAAGACAAGGTTGTCCTCTCTCTGTACCTAGTCAATATAGTACTCGAAGTCTTAGCTAGAGCAATAAAACAACTGAAGAAATCAAGGAAATAGGAAAGGAAATCAAAGTATTCTTATTTTCAGGTGGTAGTGTTTTATGCATAAAGGACCTTAAAGACTCCATCAGGAAAATCCTACAACTTATAAACACAATCAGGAAAGTAACAAGATTCAAAATTAATACACAAAACTCAGTAGCTTACCTACATACAAATGACAAAATACTGGGAAAGAAATTGGGGAAACTACTTCTCTCAAAAGCCTCAAAAATATAAAGTATCTCAGAAAAAAATTATAGACAGATTATAAATTCATCTATGCCACCAAGGTTAAACAAATGAGAGGTCAACAACTCAAACAGACCCATAAAAAGAAAATTAAAACAGTAATAAAAAGTCTTACAACTATAAAAAGTACAGACCCAGATAGATTCATAGCAGAATTCTAGCAAACTTCCAAAGAAGATCTGCATCCAAAACTAAGTTATTCAGAAAACTAACACAGAAGAAGTTCTTCCAAATGCCTACAAAGCCAGCATTACTCTAATATCAAAACCAGGTAAAGACAGAAAAAAAAAGAAAGAAAGAAAGAGAGAGAGAGAAAGAAAGAAAGAAAGAAAGAAAGAGAGAGAGAGAGAAAGAGAGAGAGAGAGAGAAAGAAAGAAAGAAAGAAAGAAAGAAAGAAAGAAAGAAAGAAAGAAAGAAAGAAAAAGTTACAAGCCAACATTCCCGATGAACACAGATGTAAAAATTCTTTAAATACTTGCAAGCCAAATGTGGGCATATATCAAAAGAAATCACAATCAAGTTGGCTTTATCCTGGAGAGGCAGGGGTCCTTCAAAATAGGTAAACAAATAAATATAGTAGATTAAACAAATACACTTTAAAGACAAAAGTCACATCATCATCTCAGACACACACACAAAAAGGCTTCTGACAAAATCCAACATGACTTCATGATACCACTCCTAGAGAGAAAAGGACTATAAGGGACAAAACCTCAGCATTAATAAGGGCTATATACAGCAAAGCCACAGAACATCATCCTAAATGGAGAAAAACTTGAAGCAATCCAATATAAATCAGGATCCTCACTTTTTAAAAATATAGCACGGAGCTGGGCGGTGGGGGCACATGCCTTTAATCCCAGCACTCGGGAGGCAGAGGCAAGTGGATCTCTGTGAGTTCGAGGCCAGCCTGGGCTACAGAGTGAGTTCCAGGACAAGCTCCAAAGCTACACAGAGAAACCATGTCTCAAAAAACAAAAACAAAAACAAAAAAACAAAACAAAAATATAACACTGGAAGCACTAACTAGAGTTATAAGACAAGAGAAGGAAAATAAAGTGATATAAATAGCAAATGAAGTCAAGCTTCTTCTATTTGCAGATGATACAAAAGATATCCCAAAAATTCCACTAGAAAACTTCTAGAAATGAACACAACAAAGCCACCTTACAAAAATTTATGGCATTTTTGGATACAAACAAGAAGTATGCTTGAGAAAGAGATCATGGGAAAACCCCCATTCAATAAAGCCTCAAAAAGATAACAAAGATAATATAATTAAGGAATAAACTTAACCAAGGAGATGCTGAGAAAGAGATCATGGAAAAACCCCCATTCAATAAAGCCTCAAAAAGATAACAAAGATAATATAATTAAGGAATAAACTTAACCAAGGAGATGAAAAACCACTATGATGAAAACTTTAAATCTCTGAAGGAAGAGATTGAGGAAGGCTCTACAAGATGTAAAGTCTACCCTCATCATACTCATAGATTGACAGAGTTAAATTTGAGAAAATGAACTTTATATCAAAAATAAATTTACAGATTCAATGCAATTCCAATCAAAATCCCCATTACATTCTTCAGAGAAACAGAAAAAAAAACATCCTAAAACTTATATCAAATCACAAGAGACCCCAGAGAGCCAAAGCAATCCTGAGCAAAAGAAAAAATGCTGGAGGGATTATACTGGATTTCAGGGTATCTTACAGAGATATAGTAATAAAAACAGCCTGGTACTGTCACAAAGACAGACATGGAGACCAGTGGAACAAAGTATAAGAGCCAGTCTTCAATGTGTATAATTACAAACACCTGAGCCATTTGACAACTATACCAAAAACCCTCCTTGGAGAAAAGGCATCTTCAACCAATAGCGCTAGGAAAACCGATGTCCATGTATAGAAATGAAATTAATCCTGTATCCATTACCCTGCACAAAAATCAACTAAAATGTATCAAATATATTATTGTAGAACCCAAAATGCTAAAACCACTGGAGGAAAATATAGACATTAGACTACAAGTTATAGATGTAGGAAAGGATTCTCTGAGTAAGACTGAATTTACATGGGAATTCAGGTCAATTGATAGGTGGGACCTCATATAACTAAAAAACTGTGCAGAAAAGAAAACACTCAGTAAAATGAAGATCAAGCCCATGGAGTGGGAGGGAAGTTTCGGCAGCTATACAACTGATATAGGACTAATACCCAGAGAGTTCATAGCCTTGACCTAGATCTAATCATTCTATCTTCTTTAGTGTTAGCAGTAAAATGTGTTATCTCCCAGCTTCTTATCTTCATGCTCATTCTGCCAAGCCTGCATCCTGCCAGGTGTCCACACCATGTGCACTTTTACCCTCTGCAAGCACAAGCAAACAAGAACAACAACAACAACAAAGACCTCTTCCTTCTATAAGGTGCCTTGGTCGTAGTATTTCATCATAGCAACAGAAATGTTTGAGCTGAGAGTGGGCTGTTCCTGTAAATAAACTGATCATGTTATTTGGGGAAGAATATAGAGGATGTTGGGATTTTGGACTAGAAAAGCAGTTGGATGTTCTCAGTAGAGCTTACTAGCCCATCCTAGCAGAAGTCTGGAAGACGGCAGTGTTAAGAGTAAAGAGGAGTCAAAAGGCCCAACCGAAAAGATTTCAGAAGGAAGCAAACCCTTTAACAGAAACCGGGCTAAAGGCTATTCCTGCGATATTTTGTCAAAAAACAATCCAGCCCCATCTGCCCTTGTCCTAAGAATTTTGCCTGAGGCTAAATTAAGAAGTTAAAGATTCTTTTTTTTTTTTTTCTGGACAGATAATATTTCAAGACAATATATCTTGAGTCTGTGTTATGGTTTCTACTTAGAATATGCATGCAAATAGATAATGAAAAAGAGCAAGTAGGGCAGAAAGAAATACAAGATGTACATTTTGGAGAGAAAAAGAGAACTAGGTATCTTAATGTTACAGTCAAACAGTGCTGAAAGAGAGGCTGTAATCGCTAAGCAGATTAATAACATTAAGGAGAGGACTGCTCAACATAGGAACAAAGAGAAACAATAAGAAAGATGCCCAACGGGCAGGATCCCACCCGGATAGGCTTCCAAATAGTGAAGAGAGCCTAAGGGGTCTTCCTCTTCTACAAAAGAGAAATAGACAAAAGCTACTAGAAATATTATTCAAGGAGACCAGGGTGTAGGGTAAAAAGAGGCAGTGAAAAAACAAACAAACAAACAAAACCCTGACCCTGAGACCAGAGCCAAAGAAACACACTCTGCCCCTAACTAATCCAGGAATTGAAAACCAACCAATCCTGAACATGAAATGTAACTTATCTCTGAACTTGTCCCAAGCTCAGGAATTGAAATCCTACCAATCCCCAGCCTGAAAATCTCCACCTTGGAAAGTTCTGCCACTTAGAAATCGTATATAAGCCCTGTACCAGTTCAGTTTGGGGCTGCCCCTTTCCACCTTGACAGAGGCAGCAGCCACTCTCTTAAATTCCTCCCTTCTAATAAATCTCTTCAGTGATGTTTGTGGTAAAGACCTTCTTTTGCCAGAGCAGAACAGAGATATAACAACTTTCACCAGGGCAGAGCAGAACTGCTGCATTTCTGAGGGGAAACACCCTTAGCTGAGCTGAATTGTAACAACTTTCCCCGGAGCACAGCAGTACTGTAACAGTTTGGCTGGGGAAACTTTCTCTTGCTGGAGCAAAGTGTTACACTCTGGGGATACTGAGCAGAGCTGTAACATTTCCCTGGGGCACCGCAGAGCAGATCTGTGTCAGCCTCACTGGGGAAATCCTCCCCTGCTGGAGCAGGTTTGTTACACTTGCATTAGGGAAACCTTTCCTGGAGCAAGGTCTGTGACACTCTGCTAGGGAAACCACCCCCACTCCCACCCTACCCCCCAGAACAGAGCTATAGGTACTCCTTGGCTTCCAACTGCCAGAATACCTTTCCCTTTAGAGCTGTAGGTAATTCTGGGCTTCTGACTGCCAGGATACCTTTCCCTTCAGAGCTGTAGGTAATCCTGGGCTTCTGACTGCCAGGATACCATTCCCTTCAGAGCTGTAGGTAATCCTGGGTTTCTGACTGCCAGGATACCATTCCCTTCAGAGCTGTAGGTAATCCTGGGTTTCTGACTGCCAGGATACCTTCCCCTTCAGAGCTGTAGGTAATCCTGGATTTCTGACTGCCAGGATACCATTCCCTTCAGAGCTGTAGGTAATCCTGGGCTTCTAACTGCCAGGATACCTTCCCCTTTAGAGCTGTAACACTTGCAGGTATTCCTTGGCTTCCAACTACCAGGATACTGTAGCTTGAGTTTTCCTGCCTGACCCACAGTCAGGACAAATCTCTGTCACCCGCCAGTCCCACAGCCTCTCAGATCCGACCAAGTAAACACAGAGACTTATATTGCTTTCAAACTGTATGGCCGTGGCAGGATTCTTGCTAACTGTTCTTATAGCTTAAATTAATCTATTTCTATAAATCTATACCTTGCCACGTGGCTCGTGGCTTACCGGCATCTTCATATGCTGGTTGTCATGGTGGCGGCTGGCAGTGTCTCTCTGACTCAGCCTTCCACTTCCCAGCTTTATTCTCCTCCTTGTCCCGCCTATACTTCCTGCCTAGCCAATGGCCAAACAGTGTTTTATTTATTGACTAATCAGCAACACATTTGCCATACAGAACATCCCACAGCAGGATACCTTTCCCTTCACAGGGTGCATCCTAAAACGGCTACTGAACTTGGTGATGTCATCCATGTGTTACTGGCTTTAGCATCATGAAGGTGCACAAATGAAGAGGTTGTGTAGTCATCTACTGAATTTTCCAAGAGCCTCTAAGAGCAGACACCATGGAGCAGGGAAATTCCCATGTGAAGGCTGTGAGAGAGCAAGAGGCTATGAAAAGCTGCTGCAGGCCACAGGAAAATGTAATGGAATCCAGCTATTACCACAAAAGCGATGACTTGGAAAGGTCAAGGACTTTTCTGAAGGTCAAGCCATGGCTTAAGAAGTCTTGGTGATATTTTAGCATATCTTGGTGAGAGTTGTTACATCTCTGTTCTGCTCTGGCAAAAAGAAGGTCTTTGCTACAAACTTCCCTGAAGAGATTTATTGGAAGGGAGGAATTTAGGAGAGTGGCTGCTGGGGGGGAGCAGAGAGAAAACACAAAGAGAGTGGGGGCTTTTTAAAGTGGGGGTTGCATAACCACACAGCTCCTGCTGATGATGTAAGACGCAAGATGCCAGACCCCGAGCTGCGCATGTACAGAATCCTAACAAACACCCTTATGGAAACAACACCCGTCTCCTAGGACAGGCTTTATTTCTTGTGCAATTTAAACTGAGATCTTCCTTTCTTATACATCCTTACTAACATTGTAGACTCCTAACTTTTTACCTAACCACTTCTAGGAATGTAGATTGAGCACATAAATTCCCTTTCTGATATACTAACCGATGATTAGCTCTCAGTTGACCTCCCCCTTTAACCACTCCCTTTTTGGGTTGTAAAAGAAAGCCTGACAGTCACTGCCTGAGGAAAACTCTTACCTGCCTTTTTGACCCTGTAGGAATTCAAGCCTGGTGACCTGCCTGGAGCGGGAGGATTGCTATTGCTTGGGTTTATAACTGAATTCCTGAGAGACTTTGGGAGAACTTAGAGCAGGATTTTGACTAGAGAACTTGAGGATGAGATGGAAGATGAAGAAGAGCCAGGTGGGGAGGTACTAGATAGGTAAGAACGAGATGAGAAGAACCTAGATGAGGCAGAATTAAGATGAGAGAATTAAGATAGAACTTAGAGGGGACAGCAGATAAGGTAGAGAGAAATCGGGCAAGAAAGGAGCTAGGCATGAGAACAGAACTGAAGCTGTGTAGACAGGATTTTATCCCAGAGGAATAAAGTAGATGGACAAAGAGCTCGGTGTACTTAGATTCATTTCCCAAAAATAATTCTCGCTGTTCGTAGCTTCTCTTCTGGGCCCCTGGGAAGAATATTCTTTAAGGATGGTACTTAATAATATTCAAGAAAAAGCCATTGTGTGAAGCTGTGAACGTGAAGCCAAGTTGCAATGGAGACCACAGGATGCTGGAGATGCCAGAGCCATGGGACATCTGGCAAGGAGAGCTGAGAGTGGAACCAGCCCCACACTGAGATCTATGCTGCAGGCAACTGTGAACAAAAATTCCCGAAAGAAGATGTGTCTGGCTGTGAACATGAAACTCCTGCAAGAAGCTTCTACATCAGCAGAGGTTGATGGACAGGTTGGAATCTCAGCACTGTGGAGAGATTGGAAATTTGTAGGTTCAGAAGCTAATTACTTTATTTTGAGCTAGTGTTAGCCTTCTGAATCAGCCAGTCCTTGCCCCACTCTGTATGGGACCTGACACCTTGTGATAATAAATAAAAATCTCATAGACAATACCAACCTAAAACTAACACCTCGTGATACTAAGTAAAAACCTCTTAGAAGCTATCAACTTAGCAGAACACTAGCTTCCACCAATCCAAGACCTAAGAATGTCATGAGTTAGCATCTCGGGTCTATAAAATAGCTCCCCCATCTCGATGTGTATGGTGAGCCTGTCAGGTTCAAAGGAAACTCCACCCACCCACCCACAGATGGTTTCCTCTACCAAAGGAGCCATTCCTCATCACGACCAGAGGGCTGTCTGTGGTGCCTATTACCATAGCAAAGCTTATTCTGGCCTCTGTGATCACTCAGTACCTGTGGCTCTTCTCAGCTTCTCTCACCCTGCCCCCTACCCTAGACTTCTCCAGCTCGTGGACTTCCCTTCCCCCAGCTTCCCATTCCCGCATAGCCCTGCCATTTCAGCCATGCACCCTCATTTCGTCTCCCCCTCTTGGCTCCTCTCTTTTGCCTCTCTCTTGGTTTGATCTTCTCTTCTGCTCTCCTCCCCATCTCTCATGGCCAAGTCCAGTCTGCTGGTCATGTTCAATCTACTACTTCCTCTATATTCTGGACCCTTCCAGATGCCTCTGGCTGTTCTCTCCTTCCTATCTACAATAAAAAACCTTTTCCTCAACCACAGCTTGGATCAACCACATCACCACTTTATACATCCAGTTGCCGAATTCTTTGTGTGGGGCATCCTCTTCTCCTAACCAAACCAAGCTGCTGGTTTGGGTCTCCTAAGGTATGTATGGATCAGTTGGTTCGGCTGGCTTCTGTCACCCACCATATTTGACTCCAAATTCTGGAGTCTGCCTCTTCAGCAGCTTCTCCCCTCCACCTCCTACACTCTCTAGGCCTCTCTGGCTGCTGGAGCCTGCTAGACCTCCCGGGCACCCATCACATGGAAAAGCTCTGAGCCACCCTCTGCCTGCTCTCTCCTCTTCTGCTAGGTAAGTGCCACTCTGAGGCTGCCTGCTTTCTCTTTATTGGCTCTCTGGAGCCTACCAGTACTATAAAAGCCACAGCAGTGTGCCAGGACACTCCTGAGCCCCATCCTATGGAAAGGGAAGCCTGTCCTCTATGACAAGGGACATTTCTCTCTGACAAGTCTCTCAGTCCACTTGAGGACACCCAGGATTGAATTCTTGTCACCAGGATGCTATCCTTCTCTCTCCCACCCACCCCTATGCCTCCAATCTGTGTTCTCTCCAGGAGTTTATTGGAACCCTTCCTCTGGCAAAGTTTGTTTGGCAACACTTTCTCTCCCTCTCTGAGCCGCCCCCCCCCCCCCCCCGTGGACTCAGAGATTTCATTAAAACCTTACTGTCTTACTGAAAATGGCTTGGCCTCATACAGCTCAATCAATGGTCAAAAATGGCATGCTTGATCTTCAAATTCTCACATCCTGTTACAACTTCTGCCCATTACCCAAGCAAATGATCCCTAAAGGGTCTTATCTCTAAGTCTTTTTTACTTTCCACCTTTGAAAATCTTTTATCTCTATGCTCTCTTTGCTATCAAAAGAAAAAACAATCTCTTACAACTGTTGTATAAACCGGGTGGTGGTGGCGCACACCTTTGATCCCAGCACTCAGGAGGCAGAGGCAGATGGATCTCTGATTTCAAGGCCAGCCTGGTGTACAGAGCTAGTTCTAGGACAGCCAGGGCTACACAAGAAACTCTGTCTTGAAAAACAAACAAAAAAAGTAAGACTAAGTTTACCTAGGCATGTTGAGGCACACCTTTTATACCAACACTTGGGAGGCAGAGGCAGATGGATCTTTGTGAGTTCAAAGCCAGCCTGCTCTACAAAGCGAGTTCCACAACAGCCAGGGCTGTTACACATAGAAACCCTGTCTCAAAACTAAGTAACTAATGAAATAAGTAAATAAATAAATAAATAAATAAATAAATAAATAAATCTATTGTGTAAATGCTTTTTTATTTAAAAAATTATTTTTATTCATTTGATACACCAACCACAGATCCTTTTCTCATCCCTCCTCCCACTCCCCTACAGCTTCCCCTCCCAACCTACCCTCTGTCCCCTCCTCCAAAAGGGTAAGGCCTCCCATGGGGAGTCAACAAAACCTGGTACATTCAGTTGAGGCAGGACCAAGCCCCTCCCCCCTGCATCAAGGCTGAGCAAGGTAATGGGAACTGTTGTGTAAATTCTTTATCCCGGGGGTTTGTAAATTCATTGTGTCTGGTTAAAAAATTTGTAAAATCTGTTGCAAAATGTTAGCTTAAAGCTTGTAATAAAAGATTGATAGTTAAAAAAAATCCATGCATAGGCAATCAATTTGCTGCAGCATGTTATATATGCAATTTAACTCTTGTTTAGAAAAATAGATCTGCTGTATCATGCTGTATATGTGACTCAGATTCAACTCTCACTGAGGAAAATATATGTTTTTCAATAGCAACCATGTGGCTTGCCTCCAACTTGGCTAATGACCTCATCAGGATAGAAGAACCCACTGGCAGCCATCTTTACTAAGGTTAAAAGAAGAGTACATGCCATGTAACTTCAAAACCACCTTGATAGGATGACTAAGTGGTATAAAGCAACCAAGGCAGCATTCACAAAACTTCTCAGGCCTACTAAGCCCTCTGCTTATCTTTGATTCTCCTTGTTAGACTAAGGAGGCAACAACAGATCTCCAAGATATTTTGGATTAGGGTGGATTTTTGTATAATGGTTTTTGTCCTGAGAGTAAAAAATTTTAGGAAAGGAACAACATATGTTTGAATAAAGTATTTTTGATAAATAAGGTTGATAAGTTCCTCAGGTTATAAAGGTCTGCTTAGATTCACAAAAGCTGACTTAGAGATGTATATCTAAGCATTTATATCTTACTAACTGTGTTCAACACCAGGCTTCTAGGAAATCTAAGATAAGGAACAACACATGTTTGATTAATGAGATATGTTTGATAACTAAGTACTATAAATTCCTCAGGTTATAAAGATCTACTCAGATTAACAAAAGCTGACTTAGAGATGTGTGTTGGCACAGCCATATCCAATGGGAATGGCAGAAGTCATAAAGCCAGTACAGCTGCTTGACAAAGATCTAGCAAAGCTGAGCCACATGATGGCCGCCATGCCACCTTTGGCTTTCATCTCCACCTGTTGCATACTTGGGGCACTTTTAGTATTTGTACAATTTGGGGATATTGGATTGATGGAAAATTTGTTATGAATCATTTTTGCCTTCTCCTAGGAGTATTGCTTCTAAGCATCCTCAGGAAAGTCCTGAACATACTACCCCTCCTGCTTTTAGGGAAGATATCCTTATCTACTTGAAGGTCTTTATGCCTTGGAGGTTGTGACACAAAAAGAAGCCAGCAGTTTCTTTATGAGGCTATGAGACATTCTTTAAACCTCTGTTTCTGTACTTACTCAGGAATAAGATACTCAAAACAAAGTAAACTTAAAAAGGTCAACAAGATTTGGTGGGCTAGAGAAGATCAGATTGCAAGCCTCTTCCCATTATACACTCAGGCAATTATATGACGTATACAGCAACAAAGTTAGATCAGCTGAAGTTACCTCTGCCCTACACAGAGACTTATATTGATGAGCAAAAAAATGGAGCAGAAAGATGACAAAAGAATGATATGTCAGGACTTCCCTTTTTTAGAAAAGTTAGTACATGAAGAGCCACTGTGGTGTCATATGGCCAAGGAACAACAGAATGCCAGGATTAGATATATAAATACATTCTATAAAGATATAAAGTGTAAACATTGTATTATGCCAGAATTTGAATAATAACTGCAGCAGTTTTGGCCTGAGGACTTTTCTTGGGCACTCTGACCATTAAGAATTAATAATACACTGCCTGGAATATGGCAATCTGCCCAGGCTGGCTTGGAAACTTTGTTTTGGTGTAGCATCCTTGAAGCAACCAGCACGACCAGCCTGAGAACAGACTGTCATATGCCCCTAGATTCTTAAAAATTGGGTTATGGGGTTAATGAGTAAAAATGATGATAACTCTGTTTATCAATGGTGTCAAATCTTGAGGGAAAATGATTGGAAAAGATAACTGTTCTGTCATAATTTACGAATGAGGACTAAACCAAGAGCAAGAGGAAGTGAAACACATGTCCAAAACCAAAAATGATATGATCTGATACATCATGAATGTACCCCTGCTAACTAAATTCTGTATAAATAAACACTCTGGCTGCTAGTCAGTCAGGCTGCAAGACTCTCCTGGTCATCATGCCTGGCTCATCCTTCCCTTGCCAACTCTTTACCTCCTCTTTGGGACCTGCCCACCACCAGGGATGGCTCCTGGAAGTAACTGTGTTCAACACCAGGCTTCTAGGAAATCTTAGATAAGGAACAACTTGTGTTTGAACAAGGGATTTTTGATAAATAAGGTTGATAAATTCCTAAAGATTATAAAGGTCTATTCAGATGAACAAAAGCTGACTTAGAGATGTATGTCTAACCACTTATATTTTTTTCTAACTGTGTTAAGCACCAGGCTTCTAGGAAATCTTAGATAAGGAACAACGTATGTTTGATTAGTGAAGTGTGTTTGATAACTAAGGACTGTAAATTCCTAAGGCTATAAAGGTCTACTCAGATTATCAAAAGCTGACTTAGAGATGTATGTCTAACCACTTATATTTTTTTCTGACTGTGTTCAACACCAGACTTCTAGGAAATCTTAGATAAGGAACAACATATGTTTGATTAATGAGGTGTGTTTGATAACTAAGGACTATAAATTCCTAAGGTTATAAAAGTCTATTCAGATGAACAAAAGCTTACTTAGAGATGTATGTCTAACCACTTACGTTTTTTCTAACTGTGTTAAATACCAGGCTTCTAGAAAATCTTAGATAAGGAACAACAAATGTTTGATAAATAAAGTGTGTTTGTAAAAAATTCCTAAGATCTGCTCAGGTTAACAATAATTGACTTGAAGATGTACGTCTAGCCTTTTTGTCCTTGTTAACTTTGGTAAGCTTTAGCTGTTTGGATAAACTGAGTCATACAAGAAACTGTGATATTCTGTAAAGGTTCACTATGAAAGGACCAGTAAAGTTTCTAGTCTCTCTGTGGGCTATACTATGGTTTAAAGATTTATTTTGATGCTAAAGGATATTAAATTGAATCTTCAATTTTTACTGCCCAAACTTAACAGGGATGAAACTGTAAAATCTTAATTTTATAAAAGCTACTAACTTCTTATAAACTGTTCAAGACAATTTAGACATGCAAATTAATGGTAAGTTACCTTATAAATGATCAAATTCTTCACTGTGTTCAGAACTATGATTATATTCATGCTAGTTACAGGTATGATTCATTTTACAGGGACAAGCTTTATTTAGCCTTCTGTATATATCTTCAAGGTTAAGCCTGAAACAAGTAACTAAACAGAAGAAAACTTTATTTAAAATCAGATATACTTAATAGATGATGGCCCTCAAACTCCTTGAAGATCTGCTGAATACAGCATTTAAAATGTTTAATTAAAAAACTTCCCATGGTAGACAGAAATTCTAGCTCCTAGCAGCAATCCTAAGGTCTCCTCCAAAAGAGGCAATGAGGCACAAACAACTCCATGTGGACTGTGGCAATGTTAACCACTAGGCAAAGAACCACTCAGTGCCTTGCCCACTGCCAGGATGCTGTCAAAACTGTGGACACTGTTGGGTTGACTGCCCTACTCAGCCTCACCACAGCAGGTCAGTGTCTAAGTCAGTGAAGAGACACCATGACCATGACAACTCTTATTTAAAAAGTATTTAATTGGGGTTTACTTATAGTTCAGAGGTTTAGTCCATTGTCATCATGGAGGACAGCATGATAGCATGCAGGCACAAATGTTACTGGAGAAGTAGATGAAAGTTCTACACCCAGAATAGCAGGAAGAGAGAGAGAGAGAGAGAGAGAGAGAGAGAGAGAGAGAGAGAGAGAGAGAGAGAGAGAGACTGGGCCTGGCATGGGCTTTTGAAATCTCAAAGCTCACCCCCAGTGACATACTTCCACCAACAAGGCCACACCTCCTAATCCTTTCAAACAGTGCCACTTCCCAGTGACTAACCATTCAAATCATTGAGTTTATGGGAGTCATTCTTATTCAAACAACTGCAGTCAATTTTCCCAAGTTCCTCCTGTATAAATTGAGAACATGACTGCTCCAAGGTATGGTTGAAGAAGGTTTGTATTCAAGATATGAGACATCTAGAAGACATCTAGAAGAATCCAGAGAAGAGAGAGAAAGTAGTAGACTAAACATGGTGTGGTGGTTTGAATAGGTATGGCCCCCATAGACTCATATGTTGGAATGCTTGGCACATAGGAAGTGGCACTGTTAGGAGGTGTGGCCTTGTTGGAGCAGGTGTGGCCTTGTTGGAGGAAGTGTGTCACTGTAGGGGTGGGTTTTTGAGATCTCAGAAGCTCAGTTCTCTTTCTGCTGCCTGCAGATCAAGATGTAGAACTCTCAGCTCCTTCTCCAGCATCATGTCTACCTGCATGCTGCCTTGCTCCCTGCCACAATGATAATGGACTGAACCTCTGAAACTGTAAGCAAGCCACAGCATTAAATATTTGCCTTTATAAGAGTTGCTGTGGTCATGGTGTCTCTTCACAGCAATAGAAACCCTAAGACAGATTTGAAAACAGAATTCAACAAAGAAACTGAAATACTGAAGAAAAACTAAACTGAAACAATACCAGAAATGAAAAATTCATCCAGAAGGGGAAAGAAGCCTCAGTGGACCCACTAACAGATGAAGTGTGTCAGAATGTCACAGCTTGACCATAAGGAATAGGAACTGGATCATTTAGATCATTCAGGTAAATCAGTGAGAATTTTCCTTAAAAACATATGAATGAGTCACCCACAGGGCCCTTTGAACTGCATCCAACCTCTTCACCGGCCATATCTCACATGTCCTTTGCCAGACTCTAGCCTAGTAACTCCTTGACATCCCCATTCACAACTTCTCCCCAACCCACTGTATCTGTCCCAGATTCCACATCCAGTGAGTGAGATGGCATACTCTGGACATCCTCCACCTTCACTGCAGCCATGGTCTAGGCTTCTGCAAGGACCTACCCTACCTGTTACAGGTCCCTTCCGCACTGCATCCAACCTCTTTGCCCGTCCAGAGCTCTCACTTCCTTCTCCAGGGTCTAACCTAGTGAGTCACTGTAACCTCCCCATCCACAGCTACTCCCTAACTGCCAGCTCTAGACTAGATCTCACATCTAGTGCCCCAGCCTACTCTGGACTCCCCAACCTGCACCAAAACCTATCTCTAGTATCTCTAGGCTTCTGCCAGGAAACTCACTACCTAGCTTCCAACCAACAGACCCTTCCCCTGTAAACATCCAACCTTTTCATCAAGCCAGATTTACCCCCATCATTCCAGGCTTAGACCAAGAGGCACATCCTGTACACCAGCCCAGTCTCCTCTGTCCATGTTAGAATTCCTGGCCACTCCCCCAGCTGCATGACTGCACATGCACAGTTCAGTAGCCAAGCAAGAGGCCTTATGTCATGTCATCCACGGTCACCCAATCTGCACATGTGTAGTGTAGCTCCATAAGCCCACGTGTGCATGTGCAGGGAAATCCTTAAAAAGTGGGTCGCATACTCCCCCCCTCACTTGTGGTCTCTCCTCCTCCCCCACTCTTCTGTCTTCTGTGCCCCCCCCCCCGCCAATAAAACGCTGATACTGGGTTTTGCTGATACTGGGTTTTGTTGTGCCTTGTGGCTTTTCTCGCAAGATAACAAGCGCCGCATCTAAAACCAGCATTGGTTCCGTGATGAAACAGGCTGTCCTAGCGTTCTGCATCCGGGACCCTGTACCAAGGTTTCTTGGATCTATGACTGCCCACCTTTTTCATTTGCCCAGCCACTGGACTACTACACACAGCATCTGGTATTCCCAGGCGGTCTCCCATCCAAATACTAATCAGTCCTGACCCTGCTTAGCTTCTGAGATCAGATGAGATTGGGTGCATTCAGGGTGGTATGGCCGTAGCAGTCCAGACAAAATCCCAGCACTGAAAAGGGGAAATAGACACAAGTCCCCTTCCTAACTGTGAAGCTGTTTGCAATTGATACCTGCTGGGAAGGAAAAGGAGTTTCTCCAATGGACTGTCACTGAGTATGTCAACCACATTGCAGGGCAGGTTCATGCCCATTAGTAGTAGGTCAAGGGAAAATGGGCTCTGTTTTATTTATTTATTTATTTATATCTATTCTGATTTTTTTGTTGTTGTTTTTCCTGATTCTCCTTCTTCTTCTTCTTCTTCTTCTTCTTCTTCTTCTTCTTCTTCTTCTTCTTCTTCTTCTTCTTCCTCTTCTTTTTCTTCTTCTTTTAGAGAGATAGAAAGACAGAGAGAGGGAGAAAGCATGAAGTTGGATGGGTAGAGAAGTTGGAATGAGCAGTGAGGAGTTGGGGGAGGGGAAAGAATATGATCATAATATATTGTATGGAAAAAAAGTTACTAAATGTTTTTAAATGGCGCTGAAGAAACTGAATATCCACATTTTGAAGAATGGAATTAGATCCATATCTCCCTTACCCTGCACAAAATCAACCCCAAATGAATCAAAGACCTTAACCTAAGACATGGAAGTCTGAAACTACTGGAGGAAAATGGAAGAGAGACAATTTCAGATACAAGTCCAGGTGTTGGGGGAATTCCTGCAGAGCTGCAGCTGGTTTGATTCTGGAGCATTAGCACCTAGCTTTAATCTGCTTTTTGTGATTGATACCTTTCGTGTCCGGTACCTTCTATGTGGATCTTGTCTGAGAGTTTTCTGAAGGTGCAAAGCCTATGTAAAACTTAGATGGGGAACGACCCAGAAAACTGTGATATTCCTTAACTGAGAATTTGCGTTTGTCATTGTCCCTCTGGGGAGCTTAGATAAGAGGTTTTTGGGATATGGAAATTAACTTGCTAATGGTGTAAATTGGATAATTTACAATAAAAAAGCCCTTTGCTAAGGGACAAAGTCAGTCCAGAGAGACTGATCCCCCCTGCAGCTGGAAAGGCAAAAATTTCATCCTTAAAGTGCCTTTGTGCCTCTTTCCAAGGACCCACGTGAACCCACACCCAACATACATTTGCCTCGCTAATGGCAGGCTTGAAGAAGGACAGAGGATCTGGACATTTTAAGGAGTGGAGGAAAACTTGCTCTCAGGATAAGAGGACTCCAGGATTGGCAGGGTTATGGGAAATTTCCCATCTCAGGAGCAACAGTATGTGCAGTTATTAAAATGCCTGTTCAAAGGAAATGGAGTGAAAGTGAAGGAAATAAGGCTTACTGCGTTTTTGGTATTAATTAAATGACATCGTCATTGGTTTCAGACAACTCCTCATGTTCAGTTAAAACTGATGATATGAAAGCAAGTTTTGAGAGCTTTGAGGAGAGCTCATAAGAAAGGAGAGCCCATGCAATTGAAAATTTGGTCTTTATGTAATTTAATTTCAAATGCTCTAGAGCAGTTGCAGAGCGAGGAATCACTGAAAGCTGGATCTGAAGTAGAACAGGAAAGTAAAAGGAAAGACATTCATTCAGGCTAGAAACTGTCAGTCAGCAGAGGAGAATATTCCTTCCCAGGACAATAGGAATGCTGTTTTGGAGGACAGTGAAAGTGAGGAGAGCCAAGATACTGGAGATAACTCTCCTCTTTTATCAGATGAAACGGATTCAGGAATGAGAAAGGTTAAAAGGCTAACTGCATGTTTAAAAATACGAGCGCTCCTGAGACAAAGAATAAAAAAAGAAAAAGGAAATCTTCCCAGTAGAAAACAGAGAAGGAAAAAGTGTAAGGATTCTGTATACGCCCAGCTCAGGGGGCTCATCTGGCGCCTTATTACATCATCAGCAGGTGATTGTATCCCAGCCTAAAAGCCAGACATGCACGCCCATGCACTCTCTCTGCGCCCCTCTCTTTCTGTGTCCTCTCTGCCAAGCCTGGCTTCTCTTGTCCTATCCCCTCTTCTCTCTAATAAAGCCCATTCTAACTCTGGTAACCATGGCTCGTGTTTTTCCACTTGTGACGCTTTCGCCACAGTATCCAGCGTTGCTGCGGCCCCCACGGTATCTAGAGCCAGCCACTAGTACCACATACCCGCGGTATCCAGCGCCAGTCACCGCCGCCACTACCGTATACCCTTTCAAAAAGAATTAAAAAGAAAATTTTTCCAATAGAAAAAGGATCTCCCATGGAGACATCATTGATTGGAGCCCTTATGGTTCCCCTAAAGAAAAATATTCTCATTTAGAGTTAAGATGGCAGGGGTATAGTTTGAATGGAACTGTAGAAATTAGTTCTTCTGTTAATGAACCTATCCAAATGGCATGGAGTTAGAATGTCAAGTTCTCTCCTGCAATTTGGCAATTCAATTCAGACTAACTTGTGGAAATTAGCAAGTGCTTTCCACCCTCTTAAAGTGTGGGAAGGAAAGTTAAACATTAAGGATGATAAGTATACTTTGTCTTTTAGACCAAATCAAAGTCATCCTTTTATGGCATGTGTTCCATGAGTTACTTGCTACTAAAGAGACCTGTAAAATGGCACCCTAATGATTACAGCATCACTCGTGAATGCTGTCCCCTCATACCTCTGTTAATTCTAGTATGTCTTTAAACTTAACCTCTGAAAGTTTATACATTCTTAGAGCAAGGCCAGAAATCTGCATACCAGTGAACTCGTCAAGGCCATGGCAAGACTCACCTACAATGATCCTGGTACAGAAGCTCGCTGAAAGAATATCAAGAACACATTGAAGGGTTGGACTGATTATTGCAGTTATTATGGGAATTATTGCACTGACTGATACTGCTGGAACAGCCAGAGTGGCCCTTCATGAAGAAATTCCAACTGCTGAGTTTGTTAGAGACTGGCATAAACATTCTACAGAACTTTGGACTGAACAAAATAAAACAGATAATGAGGTAGTTAATAATGAATTAGCTGATTTGAGACAAGCTGTCATATTGTTGGGAGATGAGTTAGAAATATTGAAGGAGCAGATAAAATTAAAATGTGATTGGAATGTTACATCTTATTGCATTACACCTTTAAAGTTTAGTGAAAGCAAGTATGACTGGGAAAGGATTAAGATGCATTTGATGGGTCACCCTAATTCTTCTCAAATGATTTATGATTTACAGCAAGAAATTAAGGAAACTTGCAAAAAAGTGACCTGATATGACAGGAATGGATGTTACGAAGGCCTTGCAGATACTATAACCTCATTCAATCCTGTGAATCACTTTAATAGATTTCTTGTTTTAGCAAGTGTGATTCTTGTGCTAGCAATAACAACCATACTGGCTTTAAAATGTGTTTTGGCTTACTGACATAAGATTGTAAAACAGAAGGTAGAGAAAAAGCTGTATATGCTGTAAAACTACATAATCTGCATTAATTAATTGTTGCATATAAAAAAGGGGTTATGTTGGGGGAACTCCTGCAGAGCTGCAGCTGGTTTGATTCTGGAGTGTTAGCACCTAGCTTTAATCTGCCTTTTGTGATTGATACCTTTTGTGTCTGGTACCTTCTATGTGGATCTTGTCTGAGAGTTTTCTGAAGGTGCAAAGCCTATGCAAAACTTGACTGGGGAATGACCCAGAAAACTGTGGTTTTCCTTAACTGAGAATTTGCGTTTGTCATTGTCCCTCTGGGGAGCTTAGATAAGAGGTTTTTGGGATATGGAAATTAACTTGCTAATGGTGTAAATTGGATAACAATAAAAAAGCCCTTTGCTAAGGGACAAAGTCAGTCCAGAGAGACTGATCCACCTGCAGCTGGAAAGGCAAAATTTCATCCTTAAAGTTCCTTTGTGCTTGCTTCCATGGACCCATGTGAACCCACACCCCATACAACACCCAGGTAAAGACTTTCTGAAGTTGCCAAATAGTGAGGCAACAGGCAAATGGAAACTCAAGAAATTAAAGAACACCTGCATGAGAAAAGAAAGTGAATTGAAGAGACAGCCTATAGAACAGGAGAGAAATCTTTGCCAGCCTCTACTTTGGACAGAGGTAAGTTTTATGTCATGCATTTTAAATGTACAACCATGGAGAAGAATGCTCCGAGACGGTACTTCCAATGCCAAGCAGGTGCCTTCAGAGTATCCAGGATGCTGGGCCATGAGGATCACCAGCACATGGCTGTAGGTTCGTTCACTCTTCAACACCTCTGACTCACCCACCTCCCAGCCTTGTTCACACCCTCTGCATAGGTAAGGGTGGAGCAACTATCCCTTTCTGCACAGGCTGCTGGGGTCTTGATGTGGTCTATGACCTCCACCTAGTCCACCTGTTCTGGGTAATTTCCATTTCAAAGGACAATTTTTGCTAGGAATTTCATGTCTGGTAAGGATACCATGTATCCCATCTAACATTATTCTGTTCTCCTTATGTCTCTATTCCCTTGTCTTCCTTTAATCTCTCCTTTGTGTTCCCTTGTACTAGTCAATTGTCTTAAATATCCTCTTCTTTCTTAAATACTTCTCACGTCATTTTCCATCTCCTGTTCTCATTCTCATCTCTGGATTCTCACCTTGATTTCCAAATTCCACTGAAGCCAGAACTAGTCACTGAAAGGTGAGAGCCTGAACATACAGGAGAGGTTTAAAGGTCTCCTGTGGACAGAAGCTGGCTCTGATATCTTTCCCCACCTACCCGAGGCTGATCATTAACGTAGTACTTCTATATAAAGAAGTGCCAATGCTTGCAATGGGGACAGTATTGCCTCCAGCCATGGCCAGCACACTAAGCTCCAGTACCAGCACGGCCAGCTCAGAACTGTCTTCACTGTCAGAGAACATCAATAATGCTGCTGACATCTCTGTCATTGTCATCTATTTCGTGGTGGTGATAGCTATTGGAGTGTGGGTATGTGGAAGTCCAGTGAGATTTCTGGGAGGACACAAAAATTGCAGGGGAAAACAAGTCATGGCAGACATATAGAATGATGAGTTGAGGCAATGATTTCCCAAGTATCATTGTCTTTCTGTCTGAATAATTTGCTTGTGTGTGGCATGAATAACGTTAGCACTGAATGAATTCATTCTCCCAGCAAGTCCATTATTTGGACAGAACCAGGGTCAGGTGCTTGCTCTGCTTGGCATGCCCAGAACCTGGCATCAAAACCACAAATGCCATTTCTCTTGTCTCATTTTAATGACTTCCCTTTGCTATTTATTCACTTTCTCACTTATTGAGTGAGAAGTTTAGATCATTTGTATTCTGATCATTCCTTTTTCAGTATCCAGTTTGAAGCTCAAAATCTTCTTCCAAAGACAGCTTTAGAAATGCCTAACATTGTTTTCATAAAATAAAATAAATATCAGGTTTTCAAATATAGTTTCTTGAAGTTCTCCAAGTCATTACTAAACCATGACTTTCATGTCCATTAAAAACCGATGCTGTGTTACTCTATCTAGAAAAGCATGTCTCTCTGTGATATCAATGTCAGCATGCTGTGTGGAGCAGCTGGGGAGTCTCTATGATCTTGGGGGTGCACCTATTGTTTCTAACCCTCTAATGATTTCCTTTCTGCTCAGGCAATGTTGAAGACAAACAGAAGCACTGTTGGAGGCTTCTTCCTGGCAGGTCGAGCTATGACCTGGTGGCCGGTGAGTCAGAAGTTTCTGGAGGTATACGTTGATTGATAAGTCAGGGTGGCAGCAGGGGTACCTGCCAACTTGCTTTTTTTTTTTCCCTATAATAATCCTCCACTTCAAGACTGTGACCTGGAATTCCAGAAAGATTATAGCATATAATCAATTGAGAGCAGCTTTAGTCTAGCTGCAGGAGACCTACCTCAGTTCTGTTTCATGTGCCTCTCCTTGGTTCTCATGAAAAAGCTTCTTAGTTTCTATTAGCTCCCTGAATTCCTTTTCTGCTCCCAATCCTGAGCTAACCATGCTCCTCTCTGGGAAATTATCTTCTCTCTCCAGTGTCAGCTTGCTCCCTGATCACTCCAGTCCTGCCTAGAACATCGTGTTCTTTTCTACACATTTACTGATTGCCGGCCATGTTCCCTATGGTGATGTTGACAGTGATTCTCTTGGACAGTTGCCCACCAGATATTGTTTCTGAGTTTTGGTATACGTCTCCCTCAGACAGATTTTTCATTTGTAGTAGAGGCAACATGTTCCTCTGTGAATCTACAGTGGCAGCGTTGGGTTGGACACACAGTGAGTGCTCAGAAAATGATCCCTTCAACAGATCTTCTGCCTTGTCTAAATACCATAAAAGGAAATGGAATTAACCATTCTGGTGGGGATAGTAGGAATAGATTTACTCAGGGCACACAATCAACCTCACATAGCCTTCCTGTGTTTCATGAATCTTAAAGAGTCTTTATTAATAAAACAAACCCGGAGCCAAGTATTGGGTGAACACTGGAAGATCAGAGAGACAGAACAAGCCACAGCTAACCTCACCTGGCCAACTTCTCAGCTGATCTTGTTTCCTCAGACTGGAAGCCTCTGTGTCCTCATATCTGAATGGCTCTCAGCTGAACTGTGTTGCTCAAAACCTAAAAGCTTAACCAGCCAAATGCTTCTAGTTTCTGGTCCTTGGGCCTTATACACCTTTCTGCTTTCTACCTGGGATTAAAGGCGTGAGTTATCATCTTGGCTGTATCCTTGAACAGATGGATTTCTGCCTCTGGAATGCTAGGATTAAAGGCATGTGCTACCACTGCCTATCCTAAGTATCTAGTGGTTTTTCTGTTCTCTGACCCCAGATAGATTTATTAGGGTACACAATATTTTGGGGAACACAATACCACCACATTTCTGCTGCTCTTTTTGTGAAACATGCAATTCTCAACTAATCCTAGAGTTGTAATCCAGCTCCATCCCTCCCTGATCCCAAACACCTTCATGCAGGAGTGATTGTAAAGAGAGATGTAGAACAAAGGCCCTGCAGGATCTCACATCTAATTCTGTTCTTAGGACTAGCACTAGTCTCTGCCCATTGAAGAGCTCTTTTCATCTTTGACTTTATTGACAGGAATCAGTGTGGTGGAAAATGTAACTAATGGGAACATGGTGCTATGGCTGGGAGGACAGAGAATTCTCTATGGTGCAACTTTGGAGTCTGTTACTACTTAGGAGTCAAGCACTGGTAGGAGATCTGGAAGTCTGAGGCTCCAAACAGAATGCATAGAGGGATACACTGATGGTTCCATAAGGCGGCGTTCATTGAGGTTTTCTGTAAAAGGCCTAATTGTAAGTATCTTGTGCTTTAAAGGCCAGAGTCTGTTATGACCACACGGCAATGTCACTGCAACACAAAGCACCTGTAATCTGTATGCTGTGGCATATAAGAGTGATGGCGGTGTTCCAGCACAAGTATGATGGACACTAAATTTTAAATTTCACCTAACTGCAAATTTTCAGTTCACTCTTCAGATGTTTAAAAACCATTTTAAACTATTCACAGTGTGAAACGTGTTCCTGGCTCATAGGCCAGAGAGTAACTGGTAACAGAAAGTTTTTGTCCATGCATAATTATTTGCTGCTTTTGCTTCAAGAAGCAGCAACCAAAACATCTCAACACTCACTTGTTTCCAAGGAGAGGAATTCAGTCTTTTGAATCTAACTTTAATCTAATTGCTTGTCTTGTAGATGGCTGCCTCTCTGTTTGCAAGCAACATTGGCAGTGGCCACTTTGTGGGCCTGGCTGGGACAGGTGCAGCTTCAGGAATTGCTGTTACAGCATTTGAATCACATGTAAGTGAAAGCAAATATATATAATATATATATTAAAAGAACATACACACACATATATTCTTTTAAGTCAAATCCATGTCTGGGTATTTTCGATTGGGTATATATCTCCGGTTTTCCTGGAAGTCTGTATCAAATATACTCCCTTTGTTCTGGTTTTTATTTTCCCCTCAACTAGTCTACTCTTGGTTTGTCCTTGAGCACCTCTGTAGCTTTGTTCTTTTCCTAAGTAGTTATTCCTACCAGGATTTCATTTCTGTTCAGTTCAAGCCTCACTTTCACTTGGTCCCTGTGACTATTTGAGCTCTTACGTCTCTTTGCTGATGTCACACTCTATGTTCATTCCTGAAGCAGAAGTAAAGATTAAGTCAAAGAAAACATGCTGGGAGAGGCTCCAAGGTGAATACACTTGCCACACAAGCAAGGGGACTGAACATCAGATCCCTAGAACCCACTAGAACACTGAGGAGACATGGCAGCCCACCTGTAATACCAGCCTCAGTGGTGGAGACAAGGGATTTGACAATTTGGCTAGTAAGAAGAGCTGTATCTATGAGCTTTTAGTTTGATTAAGAGTCCTTGCCTCAAAAAATAAGGTGTAAGAGCAATTTAAGAGGATTCCCAACATCAGTCTTGGGCCTCTGTACCTATGTGTGCACACCATAGACACACTGAAAGGTTAATAAGTAGCTCAGGCATTTGGGCTGTAATCCTAGCACTGAATGGCAGGGACAGGGACAGGGGCCAGGACAGGGGCAGCAGCAGGCATATTTCTGTGATTTGGAGAACAATCTGGTCTACCTAGTGAGTTCCAGACCAGCCAGACTACATAATGAGACACTGTCTCAAAATAAGTAAATAAGTAAATAACAGGAAGAGCAATGCCCCCTTCTTGACACAGTTTATGATCAAGTGGAGCAGACAAGCATGCTCTAACTACGGTGTGGAAGGCACAGAGACAGAAGCATTTGCCACATTGAGAGGTCACACCATGTAAATGTTTGCCTGTGCCGTTTTTCCTGGTAGGTTGAACAGTCCCAAGTGGTCAGCATTAAACACATATACGTTCCAGCAATTCTAAATGGACTAAGCAGATCACACACACACACACACACACACACACACACACACACACACACACACACACACCAATAATAAAATAGATCATGAGTGGGAGTGAGGAGCACAGAAAAAGACAGAGAGGAAAGAGGAACTGACTGGGCTGCATAGGCAATTCTTAAAAATCATTTTACCAGAGAGATCACACAGGAGGTATATCCATCGCAGACAATAAGGGTTGTTGGCACATACCATGAGGGTTTACAGATGCTTGTGCCAGAAGGATGAAGAAACACAAATGAGGCCTTGGGAGGAAGTGGCACGGAGGTAAGGAATAAAAGCTTTGAAAGATGACATACCAAACCCACAGGACTTCATGACCGACCTGTTACCATTCTACAGACGCTGCATCCCTTAACTAGACCCTAAGTTCTTCAGAACAGAGAACATGGCTTCCCTCCACCCACATCACTTTATCACACAGCCGGGCATGTGGTGAGAGCATCATGCACAGCTCATGAGGAGTCTGCCTTTTCACTGTTCTCCACAGTGCACGTCAGAGCACGCATTTCAGGAGTCTGTTCTTTTTTCTGACATGGGCTCCAGGGATTAAACTCTGGTTGTGAGGCTTGCGCCGTTGGTGCTTTGGCCAACTAAGCTATCCCACAGGCCCCCATCTTACCCTTTCCAATGTTCTTGTATATGTGTATATTGGTAGAATAGACAAAGTTGGACTCCAGTGCAATTTTAAACAAACTGCCCTAGATGGACATTGGAAATGACCTTGCGTCACTCATAAATGCCTCTGCCTTTCCAATGCTGAAGATCATCTTGTTTTGTTTTTGCCTATTTTTACTTCAGAAATACCAGGCTCATACCCAGACTTTGGCCTGATATGCCTTGTGGCCTGAGATTTGATCGGATAGTGCCATGAACTGTACAATGAAGGTTGCCTCCATAGGCATGAAGAAAACGCCTATAACCCAATGTATATCACTATCGTGTTGTAGACATCTATTTTTTATAGTTTTGAACTTGAATTTCTTTAATTTTAATAAAGCTCACATCCTTCCTATATAAGACCTTGATAACTCTGCTCATGAGACTGGCTTCACTAGTTGTGGCAAGAACAGCGGTTGTTATGTATGGAGATGTCATAAAATCTGCACTTTAATACTAGATTATATCGATAGCTATATTTGGCAAGACTTAAAGGAACCTGAGGATGTTCTTTTCTTTCCTCAGTTTTTTTCTCAATGCCTTGACACTCATGGATAATTCTCCCATCTAAGATCATTGATTTTGACAAAGGTTGTATAATTTTATCTTAGTCAGGTGAATTCAAAACAATTTACCTTTTGCTTGTTTTGACAAACAGTAGATATTATATTGTATAATACTACATTAGACAGGAGCTAAGGAAAGTGATGGGGTTAGTTTGTCTCGAGCTTCAGAGGTCATGACATTACAAAGTCACAAGCCAAACTCCTTTAACTTCACGCTGCCCTTGGTTTGTTACAGTCGTTTCTCTTGTTGCTGGTTCTGGGGTGGTTTTTTGTCCCCATCTACATCAAGGCAGGGGTAAGTATCTGATGTATTTATTTATTTACCCATTTGTTCCTTCTGTTAAATCATGAAACCCGGCTACTTGTTCTTCATTGGTCCCATTGCTAATAATATACAGAAAAAAATATCAAATTGTTTGACCATAGGGTCTCCCAATACACAATGTGTTGGTCACCAGGTGAAGTCAGTGGTTCCTCTGCCCAGTGATCACTGTGGTAGATGTAAGCCCGAGGTGGGAGCAAAGCTGGAGTCACAGGCATGTCTTGGGAGAAGCGCTTCAGTGGTGATCTGGTCTTGGGGGATAAGGCTGAATTCTTCAGGTAGAAAAATTGGATGGTGGAATCAATATATGGAAGCTGAAAATCTTTCTTTCCTGGAGTATTTGGAGGTCAGTTAAAATTAAGGCTAATTAGAGAGTTATGTGGGAGAAGAGTGATGAGAGGTAGAGGAGTCAGTAGGCACAGTGGGGGTGGGGTTCAGTTGTGAAAGTTCCATGTGTTTCCTACCTGGGGAGAGGGATGTGAGCAGTGGAAGAGGGGATTGTGCAAGAGAAAGTAATAGAGGGGAGACACTCAAAGTCTGCTTGCATGCATGTGAAAATATCACAGTGAAGCCCATTGTTTTATAGTGTGCTAATTATTAAAGTGTGCTAAAAATACAGTGATATAGGGGCTGGAGAGATGGCTCCATGGTTAAGAGCATAACTGCTCTGGCAGAGGCTCCAGATTCAATTCCCAGCATCCATCTGTAACTCTGTAACATCTGTCTGTAACTCCAATCCTAGTGACTCCAACACTGTTTTCTGACCTCCTCAGGCACTGCACACATATAGTACACAGACATGTATGTAGGCAAACACTCATACCCATAAAATAAAAATTACAATGATATAAAGTTATTATATACTTAGTATAATGGCTAAAATTTTAAAACTATGATATCATTTAAAAAAGAGTATCCTAGGATAAGGCAGCTGTCTCAGTAGGTAAAGGCACTTGCTGCCATGTGTGATTACCTGAGTTCAGTCCCAAGGATCCATGTGTCGAAAAGAGAAAATCAGTTCCTGCAAGTGTTCCTCTGAACTCCACTTACAAACCTTGGTGTGTGTGTGTGTGTGTGTGTGTGTGTGTGTATTTGTTTGTATACATGTATACACAAAAATAAATTTAATTAAACTTGGAAGTATTCCATATTCTCTTGGAAATGGGAGGTGCAGGGCTTTCAAGGATCTTTTCAAGGTCATGAATAGATTTCCATTTTATGAAGTTTCACTTGGGCATCTAAGGTGGTCTGCTAAGAACCCTTCTTCTTGTTTTTGACAAAAAGGATGTGTGTGTGTGTTTATTAACATATTTTTATATCTGAAGAGATTAAATAATGAGCCCAATCACTCTGAAAAACACAGAAAGCTACATTACTTATTCTAGATGTCCCGTGAGCAATCTTTTACTTCAGTAATAAAATTTAAGATTTTTCTCTAAGTTCATACTTGTAAATCTTATTCTCAGTAAAGGGAATTATATAAATACATAATCTAATGTATCTTACAATATACTCAATAATCAATTTGTTACGATTATATTACAATTTATTTTTTACAAGTATTATTTTTGCTGTACTGCAGCATTACTAGTAATAATAATAAAAATATTTGTTGAGTGTCATACAGATATTTGGTAATGCTGTAGGTACTTTATACTTTAGCACTAAGCTCCTACTTTAAGAAAAAGGAAGTTCAGAGACTGTAATTTGCCAAAAGTGTCATAACATGTAGTAAACATCAGAGTCAGGAAGATATTGTTATTCTGCCTCTGGTGCTTGAGTTTATTCCATAATTGACACTCTACTGGGGAATTGTGTCTTTCTTGCATCTGTATCCCCAAGATGTCTTGCATACTGCTTAGCTACCTGAAGCAAATGTAAAAATCATCTGAATGCACTAGGCTTGAGGTGAATTCCTGTTGATGTCTGTCTTTGCAGGTGATGACCATGCCAGAATACCTCAAGAAGCGGTTTGGTGGGAAGAGACTTCAGATCTACCTATCAGTCCTCTACCTCTTCATCTGTGTGGCTTTGAGGATCTCAGTGAGTTCCCTGCCTCCTGGCATTGGAGATTTCATAGTTGGCCTGTTGGGGCCAGCTCCTGAAATCAGACACTAGTGTGAATAGACTGTGAATAACACTAGCAGGGTCAAAATGAGATGCCTCAAACTTCCTGAGATTTCTCTCAGATATCTTCCTGGGTGGGAAAATGCTTAGGATATCCACATGCCTAGAGCAGCAGACTTTCAGATCATGAGAACTACAAGAGTGTAGATCGACAATCTGAAAGCATTCCATGTGTTAAAAAACAGGTGTGGCCAGAGCAAATGTCAGTCACCCAAGGAATATTGACTGCTTCCTACAGGTGCCTCTTGGCTTCTGCCTTGCCTGCTGCACAGTAACTTTCTCTGAACCAGCTGACTTACATTTTTCTTTTTAGTTTAATGATCAAATAAGAAGGAAAGTACTTTGTATCATTAAACCTACTTAACTTTGCCTTATCGAAGACGGCCCTTGTAAAACCTGTATCACAAATGAGTGGCTAAAATGATTATTCCTCGGAAATTATCTCTGATGAAAGATGACAGGCATTTGAACTTTGAGCAGCAGTGAAGACAGAAAGAGTAGCTTATTTATCCATATGTATCAATGCCTAATAAGACATCTGAGTTCATAGCCAGGGCACCTTTATCAGTGGTTTGGACAGAAAAGTTGCCTTTGCTGTTGCTCTTCTGTTGGCTGAGTTACTGCTACAAGTAAACGAGCTGCTGGGCCCAGATGCTATGGGCTGTCCTAAAGCCATGTGAGCATTTTTACCCTGTATTGAGCTGTGCTTAATGTTAACAAAGATTCCCAAGCAACGGGTGTTACCAGAGACCAAGAAGATGAGAATTTACACGTTAATACTTGGCTACTTATGAGTCCATAAGCAGAAGGTGTGCCCTGAACAATCAGAAAATGTGTTGGTTCCTGCCAGGTGGAGTTGGTAATGGCGTTTTGATTAGTCCCTGAGGTGGGAAGGTTAGAAGAAACAGAAGACCTCCTTGGTGCAGGAGACTTTGTGTTCACGTGTTCTAAAAATGGGTAGGACTTGCTAATCTTTGAGATCCTCTCAGACATCTACAGCTTTATGGTTCCAAAGATCATGAGTGTGTGCTGAAACTGAAGGGCAACAGTTAAAGGAACCCTTGAGGGATGTGGCCTTTTGGGGTACATGGTTCTGGGTGGTATATAGGTAAGCTGGGTGGGGTGCAAGAAATTCACGTGCACGTGAGTGTTTTCCACGTGTGTCTGTAATCAGCTGATGGTGTCCAGCAGTGCTTTTGTGCCTACAAGGTTATGTCTTGAGTAATATTAATAATAATAATTAACCTTAGATATGTTTGTTTATACATGCATACCCATTGATAGACAATTCTATCCTGGCTACTTATTAAACTAATCATTATAAGACCTTAAGATTTCTATCTTAAGTTTTCAGAATCTCCCCTGCCAGGATTGAGAAAAGATCCATCTCAGGTTTCAACCTCCAGGAGCATAGATACTGAGACTCATTAGTGGCCATGATGTCCCATAATCCCCAAGTATTTCAGTTCACACTTCCAAGAAGTACTGCTGCTCTTCTGGAAAACAGTAACACTGGGAAATGAACACAGCTACAAACTACTAATTTACTGAGTTATTAGCAATTGTTCCAAAATGGTCTCTTTTAGTAAAAGAAAATCCCATGTCATTAAAATTCCTCTTTATTAGAAATGTTTCTTTTTCATTGTTTTCTCTTTCTCTCAAGACTTTTCATGACTTTATTTTTAACTAGTTAGTTAATTTTCCCACATGTAATTTTATTATTTCTAATGAAAATAGATTTTTCACACACAATGTGTTTCCACTCCCTCAGCTCTTCCCCAGTGCTCCCACTTTCCCACTCATACCCTTTATTTTCTCTCTCACTGGAATAAAACAGGCATCTAAAATAATAAGCATAATAATAAGAAGAAAATAAGAAAAAATAAAATAAAAACAAACAAATCAGAATAGGACAAAATAGAAAATAGAGAAAAGAAAACACACAAGAAATACACAGAGATGCTGACACACACACATTTGCACACACAGAAAACCCATTAAAACAAAATTGGCAATCATAATATATAAAGAAAAGATTGTAATGGAAAAAGGAAATAAAGAATGCTCAGATGAAGCGTTGTAAGACAAAACAGAAAAAAGAAAAAAGCCCGCCAACAATACCATTGAGTTGGTATTCTTTCGGCCATCTACCACTGGGCATGGGACCTGCCCTTAAGTGTGCTTTGTATACCCAGTGAGACTCCATTGGTGAAGACTAATTTTTCCTTTATTAGTGGTTACCAATTGGAGGTAGCTTATGGGTTAGGAGTCGGCTCATGTGTCCAGTTCTCAATCAGCACTGGGACCCTCTGGTCAAGACCTGTATAGGTCTTGTGCATGCAACCTCTGTCTCTGTGAGTTCATATATGTGTCAGTCCTATTGCGTCTAGAAGACCTGTTTCCTCGGTGTCCTCCATCCCCTCTGACTCTTACAATCTTTCCTTCTCCTCTTCTTCAGAGTTCTCTGAGGCCTGAGGGGAAGAATTTGATGGACACCTCCCACTTAGGATGGAGTGTTCCAAAGTATCCAGTTCTCTTTTTCTTTTCAAGTTCTCTCAACATTGTCCAGTTGTGGGTCTCTGTATTATTCGCATCTGCTACAGGAGAAAGCTTCTCTGAGGATGGCTGAGCAAGGCACTGATCTATGAGTATAGCATAATGTTGTTAGGAGTCATTTTATTGGTATGTTTCATTAGGATAATTTAGTATTTGGTTTCCCCTTCTGACCTGGAAATTTGTAGTCTCAGGTTCTTGACCAACCGAGCAGTATCAGGTATGGGTTCCATCTTACAGAGTGGCCCTTAATTACAATCAGACAGTGGTTGGTTACTCACACAACTGCTGGGGGCACCCCCTGTGGTGGCCAGGTCCCAGAGTGAGATAAGGAGTTGGTAAGGGAGGATTAAGTCAGGCCATTGTTTGTCAAAGTATCTCACAGTCTGACTGATTAACAGACAGAGTACTTCTTTATTTGTACAGAAGTCAGAGAGCAGGGATAAGTTCATATTGTTCCAAAACATAGATCATGTCATTTTTTCGTTTTGAACATACATTTAACTTATTTCATTTGTACATCTGGGGTCACAAGTTTAGTCATTGTTGATAAACTATGACAGAACTGAGTTATCTTTTACACTTTCCCTTAAGTTTAGTCATCATTGTAAACAGAGTAATTTTTTACAATCATTTTCACTCATAAACCCATAACCTAATTTTTAAGAATCTAGAGGCATATGACAGCCTGTTATCAGTCTGCCAGCTTTTGTGGCTTCAATGACACTATACAGAAAGAATATCTCCAAGCCAGCCCTGGGAGATTGCCATGTTCTGAGCAGTGTATTAACTCTTAATGGTCAGAATGCCCAAGAAAAAACTCAGGCTAAAGCTGCTGCAGTTATTATTCCATTTCTGAAATAATACAATGTTTATATTTTATATCTTTATAGAATTTACTTATAGGTCTTATCCTAGCATTCTTTTGCTCCTGGTTTATAAGACACCACAGTGGCTCTGCATGAGTTAACTTTTCAAACCTCATTCTTTTATTATCCTTCCACATCACTCTTTGCCCATCAAGATAAGCCCCTTTGTAGGGCAGAGGTAGCTTCAGCTAATCTAACACTGTTGCTGTATATGCCACATAATCACTTGAGTGTCTAGTAGGAAGAGGCTTGTAATCTGATCTGCCAACTCCTATTGTCACTGAATCTTGTTGACCTTTTACATTTACTTTGTTCTGTTATCTTGTTCCTGAGTAAGTATGGAGCAGATGTTTCAAGAATATCTCAGAACTTCATAAAGAGCCTTCTGGTTTCTTTATGTGTGTCACAACCTCCAAGGTATAAGGAAAACCTTCAAGTAGATGAGGATATCTGTTGTTGTTTATTTTACTCTTTTGCTCTTTAGGGGGCCCACCACCCTGCTCCCAAATAAATACACATGGAGGCTTATTCTTTTTTTTTCATTTTTCTTTATTAAGACATTTTCTATTCACTCCACATACCACCCACAGATCCCACCTCCTCCCTCCTCCCACCCCCAGCCCTCTCTTCCTAGCCACCCCACATCCCCATATCCCTCAAATCAAGGTTTCCCATGGGGAGTCAGCAGAGCCTGGCACACTGAGCCTAGGCAGGTCCAAGTCCCTTCCCACTGCACCAAGGCTGTGTAAGGCATCACATCACAGGCACCAGATTCCCAGAAGCCTGCCCATGCACCAGGGATGAATCCTAATCCCCCTGCCTGGGTGTCCCCCCAAACAGTCTGAGCCAAACAATCATCTTCCATATCAAGAGGACCTAGTCCAGTCCCATGGGGGCTCCACAGCCACCAGTCCACAGTTCATGGGCTTCCACTAGTGTGGCCTGTCATCTCTGCATGTCCTCCCATCATGATCTCGATGTCCCCCGCCTGCAGAATCCCTCCTCTCTCTCATCAGTTGGATTCCCTGAGCTCAGCCTGGTGCCTGGCCGTGGATCTCTGCATCTGCCTCCATCAGTCACTGGACAAAGGCTCTATGATGACAGTTAGGTTATTCCCTAGACTGGTCATTAGAGTAGACCAGTCCAGGCACCCTCTGGACCACTGCCAGCAGTTCAAGGTGGGGTCATCCTTATGGATTGGAGGCTTATTCTTAATTATGAATTCTCGGCCTTAGCTTGGCTTAGTTTCTAGCCAACTTTACTTAACTTATCCCATCTATCTTTTGTCTCTGAGCATTTTCCCATTCTCTTACTTCTGTAAATCTTACTCTTACTCTGTGGCTCACTGTGTAGCTGGGTGGCTGGTTCCTGGAGTCCTCCTTCTCTGGCTCCTAGCTTGCTCTTCTCACTCCAGTTTTCTCCTTCTATATCTACTCTCTGCCTGCCAGCCCCACCTATCTTTTCTCCTGCCTCACTATTGGCTGTTCAGCTCTTTATTAGACTATCAGGTGTTTTAGACAGGCATGGTAACACAGCTTCACAGAGTTAAACAAATGCAACATAAAGTAATACACATTAAAATAATATTCCACTACAGATATCTCCCTGAAAGTGGGAGAGGTGTATGTTAAGGAATTTCCTGGGGAAGCTTAGAAGCAGTATTCCTGGGAAAAGGCATAAATGATTTGATATTCTCATCCCATTCTCCCTTAATCATACATAGAAATCTGTTCTATTTCCCCTTCCTAGGGATAGCCATCCTTCCTTCCTAGTCTCCTAACTCTATACCTAACCTCTGTGATTATAGCGATTATAGTCTGCTTATCAAAGACTTAATGGCTAATATCTACATATAAGTGAATACATACCATTTTTGGTTTTTTGGGGGGGGTCTGGGTTACCTCACTCACCTATGTGGATGCAGGTGCCAGATGCTGGGCAACAATTTAAGCAGACATTCTCTGTTCCACCAGTCAGTTCTGTCCTGCCAGGTGGCTCCCAGATAACCACACAGAAACTTATTATTAGTTATAAATGCTCAGCCAATAGCTTAGGCTTGTTAGTAACTAGCTCTTATATCATAAATTAACCCATATTTAATATCTACGTTCTACCATGTGGTGGTAGCTTTTTTCAGTACAGCAAGTTCATCTCCTGCTTCCTCTGCATCTTCTTGTAACTCCCATGACCCATCCTTCTTCTTCCCATCATTCTCTGTTTGGCTCTCCCATTTAACCTCTTCCTGTCTAGCCATTAGCCAATTAGCCCTTTATTAAACCAATGAGAGCAACGAATATTCATGGTGTACAAAATGATTGTTCCACAGCACATATACTCACCTACAACTCCAAAGCTGAGGGACAAGGCAGGAGAAAACAGGAATCAGTGGACTTATGCACCACCTGCCTACCTGTAACTTTCTGAAAGACCCTGTCTCAAGGAAATAAGGTGAAGAATGATAGAGCAGGATAACTGATATCTCCACTGCCCTCTACACACATGCAGATACCCATACTCACATACAGCACCAAAACACACTAGACATATTTTTTAAAAAGAATATATATTTTGCTACATCAGAAGTCAGAGATTCCCACTGGTAACTAATTAGCATCCCTAATCCTCATGGTAAAGAGAATTTTCAAGCCATGGCACCTCACTTAATAAGTGCCTCAAGGGAGCAATGAACTAATTGCTTAGAAGCTAAGTAGTGAGTGAAACTGCTGTTTGAACCATCTTCTGTTAGGAATATGTATGTAGTGTCTTCAGGGGTGAATAGGAATTCACCAGGGAAAGAGTGGGGCATTGAGCCTTGAAAAAAGAAGCCAGAGGCCTGAAGTACATGCTTTTCCCCATCTTTGCTGTTCCCTTTCTAGTCAAACATATTTTCTGGAGCCATATTCATAAAGCTGGCATTCGGACTGGACCTTTACCTGTCGATCTTCATCCTTTTGGCTATCACTGCTGTTTTCACAATCACTGGTGAGTCCTCTGTGTCCTTGTTGAGATGTGCCACCTGCTGCTGATCCCACCCATGTGTGTGCACATGTGTTTGTGACTGTATCATAGTGAAGAAAACATAGCCACTAAATAAGACAGTCCGTTAAGGAAACAATCATATATTCCCAACTAGAGCAAACATGGTTTTGCTGGATGGCTTTGCACAACGATAGCTAAATAGGAAAATTAAAGTGATATTAAACTTTTGCCCTTTCTCCTACTTTATATTTATAATTAAGTCTAACAGTGAAACCACACTGTAAGAGAAACCTTGAATCAGACAGATACAAGACAAGAGATATTCATGGTATCATATCCCATTATTCTAGAGCTAAGGAAGCTGAGACAGAATTGAGAGTTCAAGGCCAACCTGGGCTACAGAGCAAGGGCCCTGTCAGGAAAAAGACAAAGTTGAGGGAGAAGGGCCAGGGAAGTGAGGGGAGGAGAGGGAATGGGAGGAGAGGGGAGAAGAGAAGAGAAAACAAAACAAAAAAAGAATAGGCTAGAGAGAGATTAGAACTAATGAAAGACACACTGGGGAGATAATGCTGTGGAAACAGGTTTATTTAGGTATGGTAGCTCACACTTGTAATCCCAGGAATGGGAAACAGGCAGAAGGACTGCCAGGAGTTCAAGACCAGCTTGGTCAACATACAGACTCAAGGCAAGCCTTGGCTACATCATAAGACTCTATTTCAAGCACAGATAAACTAAGAATGAAGCTTGTGACTCAGCTAGGAGCTTCTCTGTTTTCTTGCTTTGTTTTTTTGTTACAAAGTCTAAGCTACCCAGTCTGTCCTTGGACTGAATCTGGACCTCAGAGGACCTTGAGGCTTACACTCTTTTGGCCTCAACCTCCCAGGTAGCTGGACTAACAGGCTCACTCCTGGCAGCCAGGGGCTTTGGATGTTTCTTCCTGCCATTTTTAATATTTCCTTATGCATCTGGACTGGAGGAGAAGCCAGTTCTGAGGGCAAACACATAACTGCATGTGGATAAAAGGCTGGTTCCTCTCTTTATCTCCACAGGGGGCTTGGCATCAGTGATTTACACAGATACTATCCAGGCCGTTATCATGTTGATTGGATCTTTCATCCTCATGGTGTTTGGTAAGTCAGGACTGCATCTATGGATCCCTAGATTCTTGTTTCTGTCTATCTGTCCATTATTGCTTCCTTCAAATTCTCCTGAGTCATATTTTCCTGTCATCATTATAATTCCCATCGTGGAAATGTTTGCCTAGCATCTTTCTTGTTTTATATTATTGAAAAGAAGAAATGAATGAGTTTCATTTCCTTTAAAAATATTGCTTTGGTTATTTATGTTATTTAACCTCCATTTCTTTGTCTTCAGAATGGATGACACCCCATGGTTGATAACTTCAGAGGCGTATTGGTGCATTGGATTGAAAGTATAAAAACTTTTGATTTCTGTTGTAGTTAGATCAGTAGGACAATAACTGTTAAAGTAAAGGAGGCCATTGTGAGTGAAGCAAAACCCCTAACTAGACCACTCCATGGGTAAAAAAAACAGATTATTGGGGAGCAAACTGCCAGGTTATCTCACAGGAATAGAGAGCGGCTGCTCAGCAGGAAAGCAAGTGGATTTGATGTGGTGATCAGCAAGATGTTTGGTCCTTTGGCTGATGTGGACTGCTCTGGCTAATCAGGAATAGATGCTCTTTGCCCCTCAGTTGACCATTAGGTCAGAGAAGAGAAGTAGTGGCTTCCCTGACGAACAGACGCCTGACATAAAGTTTTCTGAGGAATGCTGAGTTTAGGTTTCTGTTTACCTGGGACAAATCCTTATGTTTGTCCAGTAAAAACCAGGCTGGGTTGGACTTGGGCCCTCATCTTATTACATTGTCAGCATTGCCATTTGGGGGCCTGCTTCATTATCTAGAGAAAGAGAGAGAGAGAGAGAGAGAGAGAGAGAGAGAGAGAGAGAGAGAGAGAGAGAGAGAGAGAACAATGATGAGTACAGGGGAGGGATTGGAGTAGAAAGAAGAGAAGAGTGAAAATGAAGTTACAGTTTCAAAAAAAAAAAAAAGCTGTGCAATGGTGGCCCACGCCTTGAATCCCAGCACTGTACTCTGGAAGCAGAGGCAACAGATCTCTGACTTCAAGGCCAGCCTGGTCTACAGAGTGAATTCTATAATAGCCAGGACTACACAGAGAAACCCTGTCTCAAAAACAAAAACAAAAAAGACCAAAATAATCAATTCAAAAAACAAAAACTTACTAAAATAATTTTTAGATTTATCTAGAACTTTTACTAAATAGAGAATTAGTATTAGAAAATTTCAGGTAACTATTAACCAGTTGTACTATTTTATATAACAATCTATTAAAAGGGGGTACTCTCTGAATCTCTTGCCTGTTCATAGGATACTTTTCCTCCTACTGAGTTGTCCTTATCCAGTCTTGATATGAAGATTTGTGGCTGGTCTTATTGTATCTTGTCATACCATGTTTGGTTGATATCCCTGGGAGGCCTACTCTTTTCTTAAGGGAAATGGAGGAGCAGTGGATCTTGGGGAGAGGAGAGGTATGGGGACCGAACTGAGAAGAGTGGAGAGAGGGGAAGCATGGTAGGGATGTATATCAGGAGAGAAGGTCACTGAGGTTAGCATGGACTCCACTTCAGGGAATAATTATTAACAGCAGCTCTCTGCAATGTGCAGGAGACATTGTATTTCTCTAATGCTTTTGCAGCATTTATTGAAGTTGGAGGCTATGAAAATTTTACAGAGAAGTACATGAACGCCATCCCATCTGTAATTGAGGGGGACAACCTGACAATCAGCCCCAAGTGCTACACTCCTCAGCCGGACTCCTTCCACATCTTCCGAGATGCTGTCACTGGAGACATTCCATGGCCAGGAACTGCATTTGGAATGGTTATTACAGCTTTGTGGTACTGGTGCACAGACCAGGTAAGTGATAAGAATGTGTGTGTTTTTGTGTGTTGCTTCTTCTCATCTCATAGAAAAGCATCTAGATTCTGGTTTCTACACACAAACATCATTTTAAAAAACCAAACATTTCCAACTACTGAGGGATCTGGATGCAGAGATCCATGACTAGGCCCCAGGTGGATCTCTGGGAGTCCAATTAGCGAGAATGAGGAGGGTTTATATGAGAGAGAATTGTTGAGACCAAGGTCGGATAAAGCACAGAGACAAATAGCCAAACAAATGGAAACACATGAAATATGAACCAATGGCTGAGAGGTCACCAACTGGATCAGGCCCTCTGAGTGGGTGAGACAGTTGGTTGGCCTGATCTGTTTGGGAGGCATCCAGGCAGTGGCCCTGGGTCCTGTGCTCATTGCATGAGTCGGCTGTTTGAAACCTGGGGCCTATGCAGGGTCCCTTGGCTCGGCCTGGGAGGAGGGGACTGGACCTACCTGGACTGAGTCTACCAGGTTGATCTCAGTCTGTGAGGAAGGCTTTGCCCTGGAGGAGATTGGAATGGGGGGCGGGCTGGGGGGAAGGTGAGGGGGGCGGGAGGGGGGAGAACAAGGGAATCTGTGCCTGTATGTAGAACTTAATTGCATTGCAAAATAAAAATTAAAAAAAAAAAAAAACAAACATTTCCACAAGACCAGTGAAAAAAGCTTCCTGGTGCCACACCCTCCATCATATCATGTCCCTCCGAAGCAAACAGAGCAGGTCCCTTCAACTAAGTGTTTTACTATTTATCATCATTCTTCTTGTATAGAAAGAGTGGTCTGTAAACCATAAGCACAGACAGGACTCCATCACAGCTATTCAAGATTTTGAGTTTAACATCATTGATATGAAACTTTTGCTTTACTGGGACAGTGGATACTGGTCAGCTGGGGCTTTGAAATCAGCCACGATTAGGAAGCAGCCAGCATCATTGATGTCAAGTGTTCTGGGAAGTGTTTCCTTAGGGCTGACACACAGAAGCTGTGGCCCAGAAGCAAGGCTGTACCTAGTGCTGGCAGCCAAACTTAGTAATGTGTAATAGTTTTCCAGGTGGTACTGGTTTTGAAGTCATGAAGGGGCTGTGGGGAGCCACTGAGGCTTGGCACTGTGAGAGTTCAGGAGAAAGTATTAATAAAGGTGCAGGCTTAGTTGCAGTAGAAGCCTCAGGATTGACAGGGCCATGGAAAGAAGTGGAGGCTTGGTATGATGTGACAAAGTCAGAGTCACCCAAGAGAGGCCAGAACATGATACTGGTGAAGGTGCAGTTCAGTTGCAGTAGAGACTCCAGCATTTTGAAGATGCAAGGATCACAAGATGACCACCAAGGGTAGAAGCAGGAGTGGGCTGAAACCTGCCTGAGCCTAGGAGACAAGTTGCATGTGCTTCTGTCTTAGGATTTCTATTTGCTGGGATGAAACACCATGACCAAACAGCAAGTTGAAGATGAAAGGTTTTATTTGGCTTACACTTCCACATCACTGTTCATTATCAAGGGAAATTAATGTAGGAACTTAAGCAGGGCAGGAACCTGGGGGCAGGAGCTGGTACAGAGACCATGGAGGGATACTGCTTACTGGCTTGCTTCCCATGGCTAGCTCAGCCTGATTTCTTATACAACCCAGGACCACCAGCCCAGGGATGGACCCACTCACAGTGGGCTGGGCTCTCCCCCATCAATCACTAAGAAAATGCCTTAAGGATGGATTTCATGGAGGCATTTCCTCAAGTGAGTCTGCTTCCCTCTGGTGACTCTAGCTTGTGTCAAGTTGATATAAAAAACATCAGCTAATACAGATCCAGATGGCAGGTCCAGTGAAGAGCTGCTGCCCAAGCCATTTGGAGCTCAGAGGATGATGAATGAGTTCCAGGCATCAAGCACTGAGCTTATAATACTCTTGAGTCTTAGCTTTGCTTCGATCTGATTGTGACCATGATTCTTCCTGCTTTGGGTAAGAACTACATACTTTTGATTTTTGGAGATCCCACAGTCAAGAGACTTTGGAATTTTAGAGAGACTTTGGCTATTTTAGAGAAACGTTATACTTTAAAAGAAAATTTGGGGATGATTTGGGAGGAATTGTGGGAAAGGAAAGACATAATTAGAATATATTTTATGGGAAAAATCCATTTTCAATTAAAAATTATGAGAAAAAAGAATACTTTGAATTTTTTAAGAAACCAAACTTTTAAAAATGTTTGAAATTTTAAAGACTGAGGGACTTTCAAAACTTAAAATATTTTATAGTATGATATTAATATAAAATCTTCAAGATAAACAAGGAAGAAAAGATTGCAGTCTGTCAGTGATGTGTCAAGTTGAAAAGGGGTCAATTTTGCTACATAGCTTTGTGTCAACTTAGCACAAGCTAGAGTCATTTTAGAAGAGTGAACCTCAGTTGAGAAAATGCCCCCCCAGACTGGCCTGGGGAAAGGCCTGTGGTGCATTTTCTTAACTGATGGTTGATGTAGGAAGTTCTAGTTCACTGTGGGCAGTGCCGCCTCTGGGCTTAGGGTCCTGGATGCTCTAAGAAAGCAAGGTGAGCAAGCCATGAGGAGCAATCCAGTGAGCAGCACTCCTTCATGGCCTCTGCTCTACTTCTTGTCTCCAGGTTCCTGGATTCCTTCCCTGGCTTCCTTCAGTGATGGACTTATAAACTGTAAGGTGTAATAAATAATTTTCTCTCCAAATTGCTTTTGGTTGTGGTGTTTTATCACAACAGTAGAAACCCTAACTAAAGGCAATAGTCAGAAGAAAAGATCCCTATTTTTGACAATATTTTTGTAGTTTTATGAGGAGCTTGGGATAGACAGCAGTAGAGCACCTGCCTGGTGTTTTCAAGACCCTGGGTTTGAACCCCCAGCACTACAAGAGGTGGGAGGAGAAAAGAGAAGTATACAAGACATTATGGAATCGTTTTTATCCATCATGCTTTTCTACAGAACTCTTAAGAGATTTGCATGAGTTCAGTAGAATATAATTTAAATTTATATTCATTCTTCTCTGAGGATCATCATAACTAAATATGATTCATAGCTAGGTGTTCTCAGAACATTCTAAAAATAATCTACATGGATGTCTCAGTGATCTACTTACTGCCTGATTATTGTGTTCCCATAGCAACAGGTATGACTAGTCTAAGAGGCAATTACCTCATAACAGCAGGGAGATCCTGATGATGCCTACAATATTTATTCACAGCTTAAAACAGAACATGGGGCAGAATTACTACTAATAGGGACTATCTAATGCAGCCTGGACACTATGCATTCTCATGAACATAGGCACATACTTGTCACAGCACACCAGTAGAGGTCAGAGGACAAGCACAGATGTCAGTCCTCACATTCCACCTGGGTCTCTTGGTCACTGCTTCATATGCCAGGCTAGCTGGCCAGCAAATTCCTGAGGGTTTTCCCATCTCTGTCCCCCATTATTCATAAAAGCACCAGGATTACAGACAGATGCCACTCTGTCCAGGTTTGCGTGGATTCTATGGACACAAACATGAATCCTTGTGCTTTCACAGCAAATGCTTTACCCACTGCGACATCTCCCCGTGAGTGTCTAAACACATGTTAACTATAGCTAACATGTATTGACTTCTATATACCAAGAGTCTTACACACATTGCTCATATTCAGAATGTTATGAGAGGGGTATGACTGCTTGAGGAATGAAGCCACATAGTATATTAATTAAATGGTACTTCAAATTATAATATTCCTCCAGAGCTCATTAGTTTCCACTAACATCATTATTTCTTATTGCCATTTTAAACTCTGAAAGACAGCTTGGACATCATTTTCTGGTTCTCACTCACTGTATTGTGTTCTCCTGGCAGGTCATTGTACAGCGCTGCTTATGTGGCAAGAACATGTCCCATGTGAAGGCTGCCTGCATAGTGTGTGGGTACCTGAAGCTGCTGCCCATATTTTTTATGGTAATGCCAGGGATGATCAGCCGCATTCTATACACAGGCAAGCCACAGACACACTTAATCTCAATTTTATGTTTAAATTCTTATAAGTGTTTTAAATTATTTTTAGATTTATTTTCTGTGTATGGGTATTTTGTCTACATGTATGCCTGTGTGTTACATGCATGCCTGGTGCCCACAGGGGTCAGAATATGACATCAAATCCTTTGAAACTTGAGTTATGGATGATTGTGAGCTGCCGTGTGGATACTGGGAACCAAACCCAAGTCTGCTGCAAGAACAGCAAGTGCTCTTCACTGATGAGCATCTCTCCAACTCCAAGTATTTTTAAGATATAGCAAAACCTTAATAGAACAGGAAACCTGTTCTAGGTAGAAATAAAAGGAGAACTCAAGGATGAGAAAATAGCTTATACCAGTGTGTCAGAGGCAGGAAAATCAGTTTAGTGTATTTGACACCGTTTCTCTTTATACTCTGCTTGTTTCCTTTGAGACATTTGAAACAGTAAGTCCTGTTTTCAGAAGTTTAGGGAATACAGTAGAAGGGACTGTAGGATTTGTCAGGTAGGGTTTGTCAAGGATGAATTGGTGAGCTGCTGGTGTTGAGTGTGGGAAGGTACACAAGATGGACCTATTTCTTGCATCTCTGAAACAGGTGGGTTTGAATAGGTTTCCTCTGCCAGAGAATCAAGTGTTGGTAAATAGATTAATTTCTGAAAAGCTGGGCGTAACTACACATTTGAATTTTTCTTTTAATTCCTTTTATTTGAAATAGATTTTTTTCATCAGTATATTGTAATTATGCTTTCTCCTCCCCACAACTCCTCCCAGTCACATCCCATCTCTCCTCCTATCTGAATGCACACCATTTTATGTCTCCTGTTAGAAAACAGGCATCTAAGGAATAAAATAAAGGAAGATAAAACAAAAAACAAACAAATTGAAATAGGATAAAACAAAGGAACAGAGAAGAGCAAAATAAAAAGCACAAGAAACACATATAGACAAAGAGACACAGAAGACTGCACCCATGGAATCACACACACACACACACACACACACACACACACACACAATGGAAGCCATAATACCCAAAGGACCTCTAAAGTATAAATTATCCTTTCAAGTTCAGTGAAAAATTGTGCTGATATTTTGATGGAGATTGTATTGAATCTGTAGATTGCTTTTGGTAGGATGGACATTTTTCCTATATAAATCCTACTGATCCAAGAGCATGGGAGATCTTTCCATCTTCTCATATCTTCTTCAATTTTTTCCTTCAATGTCTTTAAGTTTCTATCATTCACTGGGTGGTGGTGGCACATGCCTTTAATTCCAGCACTCGGGAGGCAGAGCCAGGTGGATCTCTGTGAATTCAAGGCCAGCCTGATCTACAGAGCACGATCCAGAACAGGCACCAAAAACTACACAGAAAAACCCTGTCTCAGAAAACCAAAAAAAAAAAAAAAAAGTTTCTGTCATTCAAGTCTTTCACTTGCTTGGTTAGAATCACTCCAAGATATTTTATATATTTTGAGTCTATCATGAAAGGTTTTGTTTCCTTGATTTCTTTCTCAGTCCATTTGTCTCTTGTGTCTAGGAAGGCTCAAAGTTTGTGAGTTAATTTTGTATCCAGCTATAGTTTGCTGAAAGTGTTTAGCTGATATAGGAGTTTCCTGGTGGAATTTTTAGGGTTACTTATGTATCATACCATCTGCAAATAAAGATACTTTGACTTCTTCCCTTCTGATTTGTAGCCCTTGATCTCCTTCACTTGCCTTATTGCTCTAGCTAAAACTTCAAGAACTATCTTAAGTAGGTATGGAGAAAGCATAACCTTGTCTTGTTCATAATTTTAGTGAAAATGCTTTGAGTTTCTCTCCATTTAAGCTGATGTATACTATGGGCTTGCTGTAAATTGTCATTATTATATTGAGGTATGTCATTTGTACTTTAATCTTTCTAAGGCAGTGGTTCTCTATTGACCTCTCTTGGGGCCAAATGACCCTTTCACAAGGGTTGCCTAAGACTATTAGAGAACACAGAGATTTATATTACAACTCATAACAGTAGCAAAATGAAAGCTATAAAGTAGCAACAAAAATAGTTTTATGGTTGGGGGTCACCACAACATGAAGAACTGTATTAAAGGGTCACAGCATTAGGAAGGTTGAGGACCACTGCTCTAAGGGTGTTAGATTTTGTCAAAAGCCTTTCTTTAGAGATGATCATGTTTCAGAATGTTTATATGTGGATTGATTTTTTTTTTAATTTATATGTGTTGAACCATCTCTGCAACTCAGGGATAAAGTCTACTTGATTATGGTGGATGATATTTTTGTGCGTTCTTTGGTTTGCAAATACTTCATTGAGAATTTTTGCATCTACATTCATAATGGAAATTGGTCTGTAATTCTCTTTCTTTGTTGGGTCTTTATGTGGTTTGGGTATCAGTGTAACTCTGGCCTCATAAAAAGAATTGGGTAACGGTCTTCTCTTTTCTATTTTGTAGAATATTTTGAAGACTATTTGTATTAATTCTTCTTTGTAGTTATGGTAGAATTCTGCACTGAAACCATCCGGTCCTGGAAAACACACACACACACACACACACACACACACACACACACACACCACGGAGGCTTAATGACTGCTTCTATTGTACTAGGAGTTATACATCTATTTAAATTGCTTATCTGATTTTCATTTAACTTTGGTAGTTGCTATATATTGGGAAATCGTTTTTAAAGTATCTCCTTATGGTTCTCTGATTTCCTCCATGTCTGTTGTTATGTTCCCCCTTTCATCTCTAAATTTGTTAATTTGCATCTTCTCTCTCCGCCTTTGTGTTGTTTTTGTATCTTCAGCACAGTGGCTACACCTAATCTTATGGAACCTCAGCTGCTGACTGCACCTCCAGAGCTGCCACCTGGTCACCTCCAAGTAGGGAAACAAATGTGGCTTTGAACAAAGTCTCTATCCTTTTATCAATAAAGATTCAGGAGCCAGGTGCTGGGGTGAAAACTTGCTAGCTCAGAGAGACAGAGAAAGCAGAAAGCTGACCTTCCTCCTGTCCCCAAAAAAGAGAGCTTCTTTTCCACTGTCCCAAACTAAAAAAGACCACCAAACTCAAAGTACCCTCCTACTATTCCCTGTGTGTCTATTTGTCTTCCTGATGCCTCTTACTCTCTATAACTACTTCCTATTAACTAGCTGCTTGCTCTGCCTCTTGACCTAAATTGTTGATTTTATTTAATCCTGTTTATAATAAACAGAAAGCTCTTAGATTAAGACTGTATACTAGGGCTGGGCCACACCAAGCCAGAGGCAGATTTTCTCTGGGTTCACAGTGTGACAAATATCCTGCAACATTTCTCCCTTTTTGTCTAAATAAATAGGAAAGGTTTTAACTCTAACACAGTAAAACTATTTACAACAATGAAGCTATTTCTGCCAAGCTTTCTACAATGTCCAGCTTTGTTGTATTTGGCAGTTTTAGGATTAAATATTTTTGAGTTCAAAGTTCTGTAAAATGACCATGTTGGTCTCATATGAACTTGGAGGTTTGAATATCCTGAACAGTTTGTAGTCTGAAGCTGATCTTTGGGTGGTGTTTATCAACTTTAGTGGCAGTACCAAATACAAGTGGGTTCCTCATTGCAGGGTCTCATCATCGTCTTGGACACCTCATAGGTCACTGCTAGAAATGGTCATGGTTCACTGCAGAAAAGTTAAATATTTCAAATGCCATATCCAGTATATCTCTGAAAGGTTAGAGGGACATAATCTATTAAGTACATTCGGGCTACACAAACTTAGGTCTTAGTTACCTGCTTCAGACTCAAGCCCTAGAACATGTACAGGAAGCTAGATAAAGTTTATTTCTATAATTAGTTAGTACTCTGTATGATCACCAACATCATGACAGAAAGTTTATATATACATAATAATCTCATAGATTTTGAGATAATATTTACACCTTAAGAAGTTTGAAAGAGTCAAATGAAAACCAGAGATTAGTGGCAATAGAATAGTCCTTTATTTTTTTTCTTCCTTCCCAAACCATATAGTTCTTCTGATGTGAGACAGAGATTTTGGATTTTCCTTTAACAAGCATATGTGGTTTTAGAGAAGGAGAGAGCCATGCTCCAACCCCAAAGCCAGCAATTAATTTTTAATTGAATTGGGATCACATAAAGGCCATTTCTCATTTATGTCTGTAGAGGGCAGCAGAGACGAGCAAAAGTCTACCCTGTTGGAGGTGGGCAATACCATTTGGCCAATTACTCTTTTTCTTGGGAAATTTTCTCTTGATGATCAATCCTTTTTTTTTTTTTTTTTCCTTCAGATCTTTCACTTGTTTTCCTTAGTTAAATGCTTTTATTCTGGAAAGATAAAAGCAAAACCCTGCCCCGACCCTAACTTGGTTGTGGGGGTTGAGAGGGAGATCCTTTCTTTGGCAGGTTATATCTTTCTTAGGGCAAAATGTTTTTGGGTGGCAGAAAAAGTATTATTCTTCAATTAAAAATTCTTTTGAAATTTTGAAACTAAATATTCTTTAGTATGTGTGGATAAATATACTTATATTCCCCTTTCTCTTTATATATAAATTCAAAGTTAAAGTGTTTGTTTTGGGATCACAAGGGACATTCACTATGAATTTCCGCCTGCCTTTTGCAAGTGGCTATAATTTAAATCACTTTATATTTAATTCTTATGAGCCTGCCTCTGCCTCCCAGGTGTTAGGATTAAAGACCCCTGCCTCTCTAGTGCTGGGATTAAAGGTGTGAGCCACTGCCTGGCTATAGATTCCTTATAAAGTTATTCTCATAGCATTGTCCTCGTTTAATTTGGTTCTCCATTTTCCCCTTACTTTTCAATGTTAGGGATAAACTTTCAAGTTTTTTCACTGTGTAATCTATCATTCTTTCTGATTTATTCTGAATTTGTTCCCTGGCAAATTTTAATATTCTAGTCTTAATTAAGTATGATGCCAATTTGTACCCACTGTTTTATTGATTTCAGACTTTCATCTGTCTTGCCTGTATGAGCTATATAAAATTTTATGTTTTTGCTGAGTTTTACCAGGTTTTGCCATTTCTTTCCATTCATGCCTCCCATGACCAGATGTCTTTGCCATTTGTCTGCCAGTTAGTGGTTTTCCGTTTAGATGACCATATAGCTAGCTATACCGTTGCACACGCACTGTGTATTGGAGAAGATAGAGATTCTCTTTTTGCCCAAGAGAAAAATTAGATGGAAGCAACTGGTTTTCAGAGTCTGTGGTCCTGTAAGCCTTGCATGAATGGGGTTCCTTCGTCAGAGAATTATTCATCTGTTGGGTTGACACCTGAATTATCAATTGCCATCTGCTATATATTCTTGTGGCCTCTGGTAAAGACATTGCTACCAGCAGCTTTCAGCAATCAAACATTTTTTCCTAAGATATCTACATCTGAATTAGCCAGTAAAATATTATCCATAAAATGGTAATTTGTAGATTGAATAAATTGTTTACAAACTATTTCTAATGGCTGTTGTACAAAATATTGGCACAAGGTTTGGCTGTTTAGCATTCCTTATGGAAGAATTTTCCACTGATATCTTTTAGTAGGTTGAGCATTATTATAAGTAAACACTATGAAGCCAAATTTTTCTTTATTCTGTTCTTGTAAAGGTATAGTAAAAAAAATAATAATAAAGGCAGTCTTTTAAATCAATCACTATAATACATTATTCCTTAGGTAATATAGAAGACAAGGGAATTCCAGGCTGTAATGAACCCATTGCCTGAATCACCTTATTTACAGCTCTCAAATCTGTTACTGGTCTCCATTTTACATATTTATTTTTAATGACAAATATAAGATAATTCCAAGACCTGGTCAATTCTTCAATATGTTGAGCATTTAGCTTCCCTGTAACAGCTGTACTAGTGCCTGTAATTTTTCTGATTTCAATGGCCATTGTTCTACCTACCCAGGTCTGTCAGTTAACTATTTTAAAGGTAGGGAGGTTGGTATCTTTGAAAGACCATCAACTGTGGTACCCTGCTTATGTACAACCTGAATGGTCTTAATAATACTTTTTAATAATTTTATCTGAAGCATTCTTTATTTTTTGGATTGTTTCTGAGATTGGAGGAATGTTAATCTGTGTTTTCTATTGCTGCAACACATCACATCCCCATAAATTCTTGGCTATGTTAGCCACATATAGCTTTAATTTTTCTATCTATCCTTCTGGCCCTATACACTCAACCCATCTTATACTTTCTTTTATCTGATAATAAGTTCCAATCCCTAGAAGCTGAATATTTACCTCCTAAAGAAACAAGTCTGGATGCCAAGATTTTGGTGAAATTATTGTCACATCTGCTCCTGTGTCTAATAATTCTTCAATTTCAATTCCATTTATTTGTATTTTTAGCTTTGGTCTTTGATCATGTATAGCAGGTTTCCAAAATACTTGTTTTATAGTTTTTCTGTTTTTTTGTTTTATCTACTGAAGCGGTTCTGTCCTTGATTACATGCAGAGTACTGTTGTTTTCAACAACAGGCATTATGTCTTTTCATTGTCTGTGGATGAGTTTCTCTGGTGCTGACAGGGAATAATTGATAGAGGGGCCTGTAGGAGACCCCCTAGAGTGCTTCCCAATGGCAAAGGGTTACCTTGCCTGCCCCTTGTTGATCTCTATTCATTAGCTCAATGCTGGCCTTTGCTGCACCTTCTGCATACTCCAGAAGGCTGGAGCTTTCTGTTTGTTTTATCTGTAGAAAAAACAATGTTGTTCCTAGGAACACCTTGTCTATAATCCCTTTTCAAATCACATTGATTTCCACAATTAAAACATCAGACATTTTGATTTCTCTTAAAACTTTTATAAATTATTTCTTTTTATCATAGTAGCATCATAAGCCTGAGATCTAATATCAGCCATATCCATCATTTATTGGTGTTGATCTTGCCTTTAAAGGCATAATCACCCTTTTGCATTCTGAATTAGAAAATTTGTCAATTTTTGTAAAAAAAAAAAAAAAGTAAGTTTCTTTCCTTATATAATTTTAGTAAATGATTCAGACCTCTTCCCTAACTCTTAAACCATATCCCAAGCATTTGAAGTTGCTAAATAACATAGTGCTAAGGTATGGTCATTAAATTCAAGCTGCCTTTGCAATTCAGGAGATTGGTCTTCACCTAGAACTGATCTTGGGAAATATTAATGCCCCTAGCCCTATTTCATTGTTCTAACTTTCTCTTTCCACCATTTTTTTTTTTTTGGTTTTTTTCAAGACAGGGTTTCTCTGTGTAGCTTTGCGCCTTTCCTGGAACTCACTTTGGAGACCAGGCTGGCCTCGAACTCACAGAGATCTGCCTGCCTCTGCCTCCCAAGTGCTGGGATTAAAGGCGTGCGCCACCACCGCCCGGCCTCTTTCCACCATTTTTGCCATTGTAACTAAGGACCAGCTTCCAGTATTGCTGTAGCTAAATTTTTCCTGTCTTGGGGGATAATTCTGTTCTGAGTTTACCAGGAATTTAACATCTGCTTCACATGGGCTGAATGCATGCCATATATCAACTGCTTTCTAAAATATCCCCAAATCTAATATATCTGTCAGATGCCATTTTATTTCCTGATAACCTTGTGGGTGTCTATCATCTCCTAGTAGTTCCTGTATAGTAGTAACTGGATAAACTGAGGTTGGTTTTCTAATAACCTTGGGTCACTGCCCTTCTTCAGTTTCATCATGCAGTGATGCTGTAGGTTCTTGTCTCAATTCCCCTCTCTGTGTCTGAGTATTTTTCTTATTTTCATTTATATATCTTTCTAAGGCTTGTATCTTATCAATCTACTTTTCATATTTGGCACAATAATCCACTATGGCTATTAAGGATCCACCTGTTTTGAGTTCCTGTCCTGACTTCCTTCAGTGATGAACAGCAATACTGAAGTACAAGCCAAATAAACCCTTTCTTCCTCAGCTTGCTCTTTGGTCATGGTGTTTTGTTTTAGCAATAGAAACTCTAACTAAGACAATTGGTGATGCTTGCCTCTGAGGTTCCTGTTAAAGTTCCTAAATTTTTGATTTCCAGATTTCCCTCAGTTTGTGTTTTCTTATTGGTTCTGTTTCCACTACAATGTTTTGAACTGTTTCCTTTGTTTCATTCCAATGCTGTGTGTGGTTTCATAGATTTCATTAATATATTTAGTCATATCCTCTTTAAGGACTTCTAACATATTCACAAAGGCTATTTTGAAGTCTTTTTCTTGTGCTTTGGCTCTATTGCACATTTTAGTAGAATTTCTGGTCTCTAGTGGAGACATAGTGCCCTGGCTGTTATTGGTTGTGTTTTCATACTGGTATCTAGGCATCTGGGTTTGAGAAGACTGTAATTCTTGATGTTAATATCTACTCTTGTCTTTGGTGAGTGTTTTGTCCCTTAGTTTCTGTGCTCTCTCTGGTTCTTGGGGGAGTGTGGTGGCTGTGGGTTGCCTGGAAAGGAGTGTTTCCAAGATCCTGCCTGGTGTGGACACTGGGGTCCTGGGTAGAATGTCTTTCTAGGTTTTGGGAGATGACAGAATGGTAATGAGATAGAAAGGGAAGTGAGGAGGTCCACAGGAGGGAGGAAAGAAACATGTGCCACCAGGATCTTTGTAGTCCCCCGAGAATGAAGGTAGAGAAGGAGAGGCTAGAACAGTCAGTCTGCTACAGAGATGGGGATGGGGTATTAGATTTGGAGCAGAGGACGAAGAGTGAAAATTATCTCCCTGATTCTTTGTGACTGGCAGGATTCTAGAGAATGCATCCAGATATTGTGGCTGAGACAAAGGGATGGGGTAGTGAGGAAGGCTGCAAGATTCACTAAAGATGGGAGCAGAGAAGAAAGAAATGCCATGACAGGTGATATGCTACAGAGCTGGGGGTGGAACTAGGGGATTGGATTTGGAGGAGAGGAAGGGGAGTGAAGAGCATCAGCTGCTTCCCTGGCAGTGGGTTTTCATGGAATTCTGGAGGGTGATCAGCAACTCCCACATGCTTTCAAGTTTTAGCTGAGTCATACCTAAGGGACAGTCCTGCCTGTTGGGTCCATTGAGATCTATGAAAATGAGAAAATGACAACATTGTGGTCTGGAGAAAGAGGTACCAGGCCTTTGACATAAAATTTAAAAAAATGAATCTCTATTTCCAGGCAAGGGTCTTTTCTCCTTCCTCTTTGTCTAATGGTTACAAACTATGCCTTCTTGAGTCTAGCTCACTGACCTCATCTCTGAATATCTCCTCAGATATGGTGGCCTGTGTTGTGCCTTCTGAATGTGTAAAGCAGTGTGGTGTTGACATTGGTTGCACTAACTATGCCTACCCTATGATGGTGCTGAAACTGATGCCCATGGGTAAGTAAAAGCCTGGACTCACTTAGCCTCAGATGCTCTGTCTGTAGATGAGCATAGAAAGGGTTGTGATATAATCCTCAGCAACTATTAATTCAATTCCATTAGTTCAGCTCTGTTCATGGACATTTCTTGGGCACCTTTTACATGTTACCAACTATATGTTGAGTGTAGACATTCCAGAGATACTCCAGGTTTCTTCTGTTAGGAGAATCTTGACTCTTTAGACTTAAGACTCTTTAAAGAAAATTAAGAATATTTTAATTTTCTTTTTGCTAGTAAAAAGCAATTTTTAGCCACAGGCCTATATTTCCAGACAAATCAAGGTTAATTATGGACCACTGACACTCAGGTATTAGATCATAATCTATTCAATTTATAATCGTTTATTGAATGTATTCTGTCCCAGGCACTAGCTTCGGTGTCCAGAAACATTGGTGAAGTTTCAAAAATAAGTTCCCCTACCATTTAGAATCCACATTTCAGTTTCCTGGGATATAAAATAAGCTGCATATATGAAGTAAATAAAATATTAAGATGCTGGAGAGTGACTGTGGTGAATTGAAGCAGGTAGAGGTCAAGGTAGAGAACTCAGGTGTGACCAGTTGAAAACTTGGGTTAACACTTCCATGGCCCTTTCTCCATCCTGCTACACATGAACATTTTCAGAATGAAGGGAACATAGCCCACAGATCTGACACAACATTCCCCCATCCTCTGTTCTAGAAGATGTGGGGCCAAAGGGAACTAGAGCATCAGGTTCCTATAATGATTCCAAACTCTTGGCTTTTTCTCTCCAAAAACAGCAGAACTATTAACTATATTTTTCCACTAACTCTTTGTGTGGTCAAGAGATCACTGAAAAGAAAGATGGCATCACAGAGCTTATTCTGTTCTAAGAGTAGGTTTCAGTACATGACATCTGAGTTTGTACTGGGAACTAAATTCCCCATTGTGTGATACTGAGATCACCAGGAATTATGCAAGAAGTGCCACATGCATTTCTATTACATGTATATTTTGATATCTGCTCAAATAGTCAATGTTCCAGACAAATCCATTGTCTTGAAGCAATGCCCTATTTATAGTCTGGCATTCACAGGAAATGATATGCAGCCACTAACCAGAGCTTGCACCCTCTCTTGACCCCAGGACTTCGAGGCCTGATGCTGTCAGTCATGGTGGCCTCTCTTATGAGCTCCCTGACCTCCATCTTCAACAGTGCCAGTGCCCTGTTCACCATGGACCTCTACACCAAGATTCGGAAGAAGGCATCTGAGAGAGAGCTCCTGATTGCTGGACGGTGAGGGAACCTGGTCTCTGCCTAGAACCCCTCTCAGGAAGGGAAGATGGAGTGATGAACTAGAGGTTGCATATCCTTGGCCTTAGTGAAAATAATCATCATTCTACAGGGGAAGAAGGAACACTGTCAACAGTTTAATTCTACCTATCTCTTTACACATATAAAAATTGAGGCCATTTGAATGAGATGGTTGCTTTTTCACATTTTAAGTGCTTAAGGTATTTTTTTGTTTGTTTGTTTGTTTGTTTTGACTTTTCACAAAATACCACCTACTCTTAGTCCTTCATCCAAGTGTACCACATGCAAGGAATAATGAATTAAGTTACTACCACAAATGAGATTATCAACTTGATATTCTTTAAGGATTTGATATTAGAAAGGGACCGACTTGGGTAAGGTAAGAAGTTTCTTAGAGTGTTATGTCAACCAAACAATCCCTAAGTAGTCTGGGAGTCCAGAACACAAATGGAGTAGAAACAAACAACCAGGGAAAATAGTTAAGAAAGATCCCATTTTACTCTTCATTACTATCAAGTAGACCCAACACTGTCATAGCATTTTGTAAAATGAGTTAAAGATTAAAGTATGACATTTGTACAGAGGACATGGAGAACATAATTATATAGTTCCATGATGTATCTCAAAAGGAGCACACAGGTAGTTACTGTACACATTAGTATTAATTACTAATATTAATACATAGTATAATAATAATAATACTCAATAATAATTATGATCACCCTGAAGTCCCTCAGTTCCTGTCTTTCCAAAGTTAAACTAGAACTTCTAGTGCTATTAATTGAGTCTTCCTGTTTTAGCATAAATACAGAAAATTGGCACACATTGTAACACAAATTCTAAAAGATCTTTGAATAAAAAACCCTGAGCCAGATATTGGGGTATATGCTAAAAGATCAGAGAGACAAAAGAACAAGTCACAGTCACCACCTCTTAATTCACCAACTCATCATCCTGAAAGGCTTTCTAGCCAAAAGGCCTCTAGTTAAAAGGGATTCCTCAGCTGAAAAGCCTTTAGTTTCTGTCTCCTCATGCCTTATATACCTTTCTTCACCCAGCCAGCATTTCCTGGGATTAAAGGTGTGTGTTCTTCCCAGTACTGGGATTAAAGGTGTGTGCCACCACTGTCTGGCTCTGTTTTCTCTCTTAGACTGAGTCATTCTCATGTAGTCTATGGTGCCTTTGAACTCACAGAGATCCAGACATATCTCTGCCTCCCAAGTGCTAGGATTAAAGGTGTGTGCCACCACTGCCTGGCCTCTATGTTTAATCTAGTGGTTTGTTCTGGTCTCTGATATTCAGGCAAATTTTATTAGAGTACACCACATTTCCCCTTTTCTGTCTAAAATAATAAAAGGTTATAACTAATATAAGAAAAATGATGTACAAATGATATTGACAGATTCAGAGAAAATACTCCGTTATCTATCCTATTTTGGTGAATCCAAAGTGTTGTACCTAATTTACTTTCTATCCTAATTTGTATTACCAACTGAATACTATCTTTTGATGTCTTTCAAACTTATACACTTTATACCTCTTTAGGGAGTTTCCTTTCTGAATTTGTTAAAAGGAAAACTATAACTAAAGCTATCTAGTATACTTTTCATGTTTTATGGCTTCTTTGGCTCATCTTATTATTGTGGCATTCAGACATGTTTCCATGTACAATTTGTTTCAGTTCCTTGCTGTATGGTACTCCATTATCTCAATGCCTCAGCATTATCTGCTCTATTGTTCATGCCATGTTGCTTTGGTTTAACTCCCTCAGTGATTATGACTTATTATGACTTAGATAAAAATAGATTGGTAAAACAGGTGGTAAGATAACAGATCAATCATTTTCCTTTTATACTTACCAATATTAAATAATATACTTAAAGTATGTCTTTCAATATGAAAACAAGTTAACATTCACCTGTGAAGTAGCACTTTTAAGTTCATGTCTGGACTTCTCAGCTATTTAGAAGAGAAACTGGAGTCCTAGTCTTTTCCCTTATGTGGATTCTGCCTGTTCCCCATGGTTTTCTCATTGTGGTTTGGGGCTAGAAGCACAGACTACTGAGAAGTGCAGTGTCTATAAAGATCAGTCTTGGAATGGCACTGCCTACTTTCTTGTCAAATTGGTATCAACAGAAACTCACCACCCATTTATATATTCTTCTTTGCTTTTGAAAGTAACAATAGCTTTACGAAATTAAACACTTGGAGATGAAAATCTGAAGGACCTCACTAGGCCCAGATCTTGACTGGATAAAGGCTGTAGGAGCAGAGAATGGAGTGGCATAATTTTGTTTATTTGTTTGTTTTTCTGGGCTGGTAGTCAAGATAGATCCCACTAGTCGATACATCATCTTGGACACAAATCCTCTTTAAGTCTCAACGACAAAGTAATAACTTTCTTTTTTTTCTTTTTTATTATTAAGAAGTTTTCTATTTATTTTACATACCAACCACAGATCTCCCCTTCTCCCTCTTCCCACCCCCGGCATCCCCCCCCAAACCACCCTCCATTCCCACCTCCTCCAAGTCAGAGTTTCCCATGGGGAGTCAGCAAAGCCTGGTACATTCAGTTGAGGCAGGTCCAAGCCCCTCCCCACTGCACCAAGGCTGTGCAAAGTGTCACACCTTAGGCACTGGGCTCCAAAAAGCCTGCTCATGCACCAGGGATGGAACCTGATCCCCCTGCCTGGGGGCCCCTCAAACCGTTCAAGCTAAACAACTGCCTTGTGTATCCAGAGGGCCTAGTCCAGTCCCATGGGGGCTCCAAAGCTATTGGTCCACAGTTCATAGGTTCCCACTAGTTTGGCTGGCCATCTCTGTATGTTTTCCCATCGTGATCTCAATGTCCTTGCTTATAGAATCCCTCCTCTCTCTCATTGATTGGACTCCTGGAGCTTGGCCTAGCTCCTGGTGGTGGATCTCTGCATCTACTTCTATCAGTAACTGGATGTAGGCTCTATGATGACAGTTAGGGCACTCACTAATCTGGTTACTGGAGTAGACCAGTTCAGGCATCCTCTCAACTATTGCTAGTAGTCTAAGGTGGAGTCATCCTTGTGGATTCCCGGGAACCTTCCTAGCACCCTGTTTCTCCCTATTTCTATGATGTCTTCATTTATCATGGTATCTCTTTCCTTGCTCTCCCACTCTGTCCCTGTTCCAGCTCAAACCTCCCATTTTCTTATGTTCTCATCCCCCATTCCATGACCCCCCTCACTCCCAGTTTGCTCATGTAGATTTCATCTATTTCTCCTTCACTGGGCTATCTATGTGTCCCTCTTGGGGTCCTCCTTGTTAGCTAGCTTCTCTGGAGCTATGGGTTGTAGTCTGGTTATCCTTTGCTTTACATCTAGTATCCACTTATGAGCGAGTACACACCATGTTTGTTCTTCTGAGTCTGTGTTACCTCACTCAGGATGATATTCTCTAGTTACATCCATTTGACTGCAAATTTCATGATGTCATTGTTTTTTTACTGCTGAGTAGTACTCCATTGTGTATATGTGCCACATTTTCTTTATCCATTCTTTGGTTGAGGGGCATCTAGGTTGTTTCCAGGTTCTGGCTATTACAAATAATACTGCTATGAACATAGTTGAGCATGTGTCCTTGTGGTATGATTTTATCTTTCTTATCAAATGTCTATCTCTCAAAATAAAAATGTGAAAAAAATAGATGTTACAAAAATATTTGCTTCACGTAAGCCAGTGATGCTTCTGTAGAGAAGGTAGATAAACACAGCTACAGCAGGTTGAAATTGTAATCAGAATAAATTTTATGAAAAAATCTATTTTCAATAAAAACAGAAAAATAGGGGTAAAGGAGGATAAAAGCAACTCAAAATAAAAGATAGCACTGACCTAATGCAAAATGCTAGGAAACCTTCCTGTGGAGGTTGCACTTGAGCAAAGTCTTGAAATGGGGGCAGGGAAGTGCACAGCTCTGTGGGACAAGAACAGTGAGAACATCTTGTAAGTCATGTGTGAGGTAGCTCTGTAACAAGGAATGAGGCTGTCCCCAGGGAGCAAGTAAGAAAATGAAAAGAACACATCTTAACAAGGTATCCAGAAGCCAGATCATGCTGGGCCACTTGAGTGTGTGACGGAGAGCAATCCAAGTGGGCTGGGAAGCATCTGTTTTTCTTTCCAATGGGCACAACGACAACAGTAATGGTGTACTTTATTGAATCTTTACTGTGTTCTGGGGTTCATGATTGTCACATTTGTTGCAAGGTAGCAGAGACTTCATAAAGTTTAAGTGGACATTGGTGTCTTGGTCTTCTGCTCAAAGAGTTGTTCATCCATTCACCAACCACCAAGTCCATATTTTAGATGAATACAAAGATGATGAGCTTTCATGTAGAAGAATCTTGTTAATTATATTTGCTCATTTATTCATGTGCAAAGCATAGACGTCCCTGTGTGTAGAAAACCAGATAGCTCATCTTTGTGGATCCCAGGAACTTCAAGTCAACATTTTAACCAACACTTTCTGACAGGAGAACACATGAACTAGTATTTCTTTTCAATTCATCTACCATTCTGGGAAAGATAGAGGCTGTTTTAATCCTTACTAATGAAAACTCATTTAGTTTTCTCTAGCTAAGAAAAAGATAAAAATTTGATTCTACTTTATTATACAAGTAACTACCAATTAGTAAAACTAATATAGTATTACTTTTAAGATATATACATTGAATTAAAGAATGATTAAACAACATCTGACATTTGACTTATTAGGAAGCATTAATCTTAGAAGAAGCCTTTATGACAGGTGTAGATAGTATTGTTGACATTGAATTAACAGATAATTAGCACAGCATGGGTTCATATCAGGTCAAGAAACTTAGTTTTATTTTTAAAATGAGTGAATGAATGGCACAAGGATATATTTTTAAAAATCAACAAATATGGTGCTCTTGTTTAATGTCTGGATTATTTTTATAGGCTGTTTGTCACTGTATTAATTGTCACCAGCATCTTGTGGGTGCCAATAGTAGAAGTATCTCAAGGTGGACAACTGATCCACTACACAGAATCAATTTCTAGCTACCTTGGGCCTCCTATTGCGGCTGTCTTCCTGCTTGGCATCTTCTGTAAAAGGGTCAATGAACAAGTAAGTGAAAAATGGGATTTTCCCTGTGAGTGTAAGAAAAATTTGTTTCTCTCCCTGGTGCCACAAAATGCATTCTTGCTCTTCTATGTGTACACCCAAGGCCTGTTTCAATTTCTACTGTGGTCACCACAATGTCTGATCTTTCCTAAAGTGTGATTTAACACGTGTTCTCTCCATTCATAGTACAGTCTTTACATGGTTTATAAAACATCAATTGCATGGTACAGTGCTGGGGAGCATGAGTTGAGGAGATGAACTGTCAGTGTCCCATCAGGACACTAATATACTGATATGAAGCAAATAACTCCACTCTGTCCAATGAAGATGATAGTAGTGACTACTTTATAGGAGTTGCTATGAGGATCAAATGAGATAGCATAGTAAATATTTTTTAAAAGCTAATAAAAAATTAAAATATGTGCATTGCTATTGTGGTGGGAATAGTTGATCTTTTTACTTTATATGTCTAATCCTTTATGTGTCTCTAGCTGTTTACTATATTATGTGATTTTCAGGCAAGTGTCACATTCATAGCACTTAGTGTCTAGTGATTTCTTAGCTTTTCAAATTGTGTAGCATGAATATCATTAATTCTACTTGTTCTCCAAAATAAAGCACAAGCTTTTATTCTGTATATATAAGACAAATCAGGACATTTTTCATTTTGGGTCAGTGTTGACAGTAGAGTCCTGTGGTTGGACAGTTGACAGTCTGATGGTATTTCAAGACCACAGAGGACAACTTTCACTGATAGCTTGTATTTGCAATTATCCCAGTTTTTTGGTCCTTATGCAATAAAATTGTAGTAATTAATTATGACTTACCTGAATGAGTGTCTCATATTTCCTAAGCACTCTTGGTTGTGTTCTTGTTTTGTTTTTAACAGGGTGCATTCTGGGGTCTGATGGTTGGACTCGTGATGGGCCTTATCCGTATGATTGCAGAGTTTTCTTATGGGACAGGGAGTTGCCTGGTCACCACTAACTGTCCCAAGATCATCTGTGGAGTGCACTATCTATATTATGCCATCATTCTCTTTTCTATGTCTGTGTTGGTTACTCTGGGAGTTTCTTTCTTAACAAAACCCATTTCTGATGTACATGTGAGTAATGAACAAACTAGTAGTTCTTTGCTTTCATAATTTGCATAATGGCAACTTCAGTTAATGCCAGGCTAATGGGATTGTTGATTTAGGAGGAACCTGAAAGCTAACCAATCAGTTATTCAACTGAACAATTTGATCGAGTATGTGTGAAGCAACAGTATATTGCTAAGAGGCTAGGAAATGGATGTACCATTTTTAGTGCCAGTGTGATGTCTCCACAGTTAAAAGGGCTTTCTGAGCAAGCCCAGGAACAACCTGAGTTGTCCCTGGAACCCACAAAAAAAGGCTGAAGGAGGGCACTGACTCCACAAAATCATCCTCTAACTGCCATGCATGTCTATGAGTATACTCATAAACGTATCACACACAAATAATACAAAACAGTGAGCACACTACTTCAAACACTCCATGATGCAGGTGGAAAGCATATCTGTGCCATTGTGATACACACTGGGAAGGGAATAATCACTATTGTTTAATAGATGGAGAATGATCTTACAAGAGACCTGGCTATCTGGACTGGGCCTCTCTAGTGTGTAGTTGTTTTTTTATTCTTTGCTCTTTGGGGGCCTGACATTCAGCCCCCAAATAAATACATGGAGGCTTATTCTTATGAATATACAGCCTTAGCTTGGCTTTTTTCTTGCTAGCTTTTCTTAACTTAAATTATCCCATCTACCCTTTCCTCTGGGCTTTTACCTTTCTCTATTCTCATATGCCTTCCTTTCCTTCTTACTAATGACTAGCTCTGTTGCTGCTTGGCCCATGGCATCCTCCTCTCCTTCTCCTTTTCTTGCTCCTATCTTTTCTAGATTTCTCCTATTATTTATTCTTTCTGCCCACCAGCCCCACCTATTTCTTTTTTCTTGCCTAGCTATTGGCTATTCAGCTCTTTAGTAAATCAATCACATGTTTATGCAGGCAAAGTAACATACCTCTACAGAGCTAAGCAAATGCAACATAAAAGAATGCAATACATCTTTACATCATTAAACAAATGTTCCACAGCATGAATGGATGTAATACATCTTAAATTAATATTCCACAACAATTCACCCTTTTGTCTAAATAAAAATGAAAGGTTTAACTTTAACATAGTAAAACTATACACAACAAAGACAGTTATCAAATAAGAATTACATTTAGAATATCCAGTACATTAGTATTTAGCAAGTTCAGAGGAAATACTCCATTGTCTATCTTATCTTAGTGATTCCAAAGTTTTATACCTAATTTACTTTCTATCATAAATAAGAAAAACTATAGCTCCTAACTATCTAGTCTTTAACTCCATCAAAGATTCCAGAATGATGTAATATTACCTAATAACAGAGATATCTGGCTGCCTGAACAGTCACCCAAAGTTCCTCTGCAATGTTGGGATATCCATCTTCAGCCTACAGGCCTAAAATATCTGGCAGACTTTTCAGTGAAGCAGGAAATCTGAGGGGCTGTCTTGCCTTGTATTATCAAAGTTCTTCAGATGCTTTCCTCCATGTCCTGCAGAATATCTGGCAGATTCCTCTGTGAAGCAGGAATCTTGAAGGACTGTCTGCCTTGTTTTGACAAAGTTCAGCAGTCTTTTCCTATGTCCTTTTTACACTGAAAGCAAACTCTATATGGAGTTTCTTTGATGTCTATCATCCTTCTAATAAGTAAATTGGTTCTGCCAGGAGCAGATGTGTCTCATTGTCATCAAAAAGCTTAGGTTAAACATCTTAAATGCCATGTTCTGTGTCTTTGAAGTGTTTGAAAATCATCTATCTATCTAAAATATACCTGTTTAACCTTGAAATCATACCTAATGTGACTACAAGTTTGATTATTATAGGTTAACTACTAACCTCATTTTTAATTATAAATTGCATTTTTAATGAGCTGCATAAGCACAATACCACAAATATGAGTAGGATCATATATACAGTATAACAAAAATAACTTTAAATTTGTATCAATATACCAAAATCCATGCCAATCAAAGTATATGAGATTAATAGTTGTTTTTTATCTTTGTCTTCTTACATATATGATAAAAATATTACACAATAACACATGTTCCATATATTTTCAAAAGTTTTAATACAAAAAGCAAGAGAAGCTTGACCATATAATGGACAAATGATAGTCAAAATTCCATAAAACTTAGAAGTTTAAAATAACAATAGTGGACAAAGTTCAAAGGTGGGATGGGAGAGGGATGTGTGATTACATTTGAAATTCAAGAATTGAACACAGGTAGCTGTCTAAATAGAATGGATGCAGAAATAGAACTTACAATATGTCAAGTGGCATTGGCAATCCCCAGTCATCACAGAATGGGAAGGGGAACAGGAGGGAGGGAGGTCAGATAACAGTTTCCAACATAGACTGTGCTGGAGAAATAACTCCTGGCATTCTACAGAACAGAGAAGTGATGATACTTCACAGAAATCTGTTCTGTAGCTTATAAGGAAATGGAGGAAAGAGAATTGAAGGCTTTCAACACACTCACAAAAGGACTGTTGAAAGAAATGGAAATGATAATTTCCTTGATTTGATAAATACATGTTGCATATATATGTCAAATTAGTGCTCTCTGCCACATAAATATGTATAATTATTATATGCTAAGTGAAACCTTTAAGCTAGGAATGATGGTGCACCAGCACCTGGGAAGTGGAGGCAGGAAGATCAGAAGTTCAAGGACATCCTCAGCTACATGGCAAGTAGAAGGTCTGTGGGAGCCCACAGAGGTTTCCTATTGAGATCTGAGCTTGTTTTACCCAGCAGGGCTGCACAGGGGATGGACTGACCATGTGAATGGTCACCAGGTGTTTGGGATGGTCTGCACTTGGCTGTGCTAGGAGGAAATTTTTGCTCCACTCCTTGGCATTTCTATAAATAGCCCTTTAGAAGAGACAGAAGGGGCTGGTGGGTTTTGACTCAGGCCCTATGAGTCTCTCTATCTGTCTCTCCTCTCTATATTTCTATCTAAATATTTCTTCTCCCTACTCAAGAGTACCCTGGGGGAAAAAGTGGGAGCAGGTCTCCCACAAAGGTCAACCTAGGCTACACAAGAACCTGTGTAACAAACAAATAAACACAAACAACAACTAAATTAAATGAAAAAAGTAATCTCTAGCCAGGCTGAAGATAGCAATGAAGTCACTATTAACAATTAGACAATAAGGGCAATGAAATAACAATGAAGTTACTGTTCACAGTTAAACAATAATGACGATGAAGTTATTATTGAAAAACAGAAGGACAATAACAATGAAGTTATTCTTCACAGTTAAACAGTAAAGACAATGGAATAACCATGAAGTTACTGTTGATAGACAATAAGGACGATGAAATAACAATGAAGTTACTACTAATAGTAGACAATAAGGACAATGAGTGAAGCCAAGGTGTAACAGTCTAGGTTAATGTCCTACTTTTCTGAAAGTATAAAAGCCCAAAGTAAGAGTTAGAAATTTTGAATTTTTAAATGTTTCCTTCCCAAATAATTAAAAACAGAAAAGATTTTAAATGGTTCGTGTGTTTTGGAGAGTGTGATATGGCAGGAGCACCTTTCATTACAATCCATTACACTTTTTCGTGCAGTCTGGTTTTTTTAATTGTACAAAACTGAGACTATTGTTCAGTGTTTGCAAACATGGGCCTTTTGCTAATTAATGCTCTCTGTGGTTTCCTCTCAGCTGTATCGCCTGTGCTGGACTCTTCGGAACAGTGAGGAGGAGAGAATCGATTTAGATGCAGAAGACAAAAGGGAGGAAGGAGCTGATGATGGGACTGAAGAGGGTAACGTCTCACTTGTGCATTGGTTTTCATGGTGTGGCTTACTGGGGATTTTTATATACACTTTTAATTAAAATGTAATTACATCCCTTACTCTTTCCCTTTCCTCCTTCTTGTCCTGTAGCACAGATTGTTAGAAGGTCTTATTAATAAAATCAAACCCAGGAGCTAGGTATTGGGGTGAATGCTGGAAGATCAGAGAAGCAGAACAAGCCACAGCCACCTCACCTCGCCAGTTCCTCAGCTGATCCTGTTTCCTCAGACTGGAAGCCTCTGAGTCCTCATCCAAATGGATCTCAGCTGAACTGCTTCTCGAAAGCCTGAAAGCTTAACCAGCTAGTTCCTGGTCCTCACTCCTTATATACCTTTCTGCTTCCTGCCATCATTTCCTGGGATTAAAGGCTCTTGTTACCACGCCTGGCTATTTCCAGTGTGGCCTTGAACTCACAGAGATCCAGGCGGATCTCTGCCTCTGGAATGTTAGGATTAAAGGCGTGTGTGCTACCATTTTCTGGCCTCTATATCTAGTGGCTGTTCTGTTCTCTGACCCCAGATAAGTTTATTAGGGTGCAAAATATTTTGGGGAACCCACTATCACCACATTGCCCCTCCCAATTCTTCTCTTCCTCCAACTCCTCCCATAAATTAGAACTTCTTTTTCTTTAACAAATACTATTACATACATTCACATGTGTAGTCACAAATACATAAATGCAGCCTGCTGAGTCTGTTTCTGTTGTGTGTATATGGTTTTAGGGCTGACAGCTTTGTGCTGCATAACCAGTTACAGGGATAATCCCCAGGAGAGGTTAATTCTCCCATTCTTGGCAGTCATTAGTTGCCTGTAGTTTTTTGCCTAGGAGTGGAACATGGTGAGACATCTCTCCCCTTCTATGTTAGCAAGTCTATTAATATTGTCATTAGTCTTGTCTTGTTTACACATCCTGTGCTGGCTAGTTTTATGTCAACTTGATACAAGTTGGAGTTATCTGAAAGAAGGGAATCTCAATTGAGAAAATGCTTCCATAAGATTCAGCTCTAAGGCATTTTCTTAATTAGTGATCGATTATGGAAGGCCCAGCACACAGTAAGTGGTGCCATTCCTGGGCTGGTGGTCCTGAGTTCTATTGGAAAGCAGGCTGAGCAAGCCATATGGAGCAAGCCAGCAAGCAGCACCCCTCTGTGGCCTCTGTATCAGCTCCTGCCTCCAGGGCCCTTCCCTGCTTGAGTTCCTGTCCTGACTTGCTTCAATCATGGACTGTTACCTGGAAGTATAATGAAATGTAAACCTTTTCCTCCTCAACTTGCTTTTTGGTCATAGTGTTTCATCACAACCATAGAAACTGTCACTAAGACACAGCTATTTCTTTGAAAGAATGTTTCACAACAGGTTTTCTGGTGTTCTGGATCTTACAATCTTTGTGACTCCTCTTCCAAGATGTTCCCTGAGCCATAGATGCAGTAGCTGTGATGTAGATATATCCACTGGAACTTGGCTTGACCTCTGCATTGTGTCAGGTTTTGCTTTTTGGTCATGACTTCATGTACTGTGGAGAAAAGCTTCTTTGATGAGGGATGACACCTACACTTAATTGGGCTTCTGCAGTTATCCAATTCTCAGGAAGTTGTTGTTTTTATAACAAACTAAAACATTCAAATCTCACTGGCCCAATGATGAAGATAACTTGTTAGATATGACATCTATGCATCCACTCACCTACATGTGCATCTTTCTGTCCATCCATGGTACTTACTACCTGCCAAGTTCTGAGATGACATTCAGTTACTTGCTAAATTCTCTATCTTTGTATCTTGTGATTAGTATCTAGCCTCAACTTCATTTCTTAGTATTCTCAAGGCCCATGTTTGCAAACACCCATAGCAGGACGGATGCCTCAGCTTTCATTACATACACCAGCCCCTAGGATATTATCACAAAGACTCCCTAGGATATTTTCATGAAGCACACTATTGGAATGTTTGCCAATTATGACAACTGGTATTGTAATATAATTTTAATTTTTAAAGTGAGCTTAAGATAATTTTTTCTTCTCTTAAGTTGTTTATCAACTCTATTGTATCTTTAAATGGATCTCTAAATGGCCCTGTCTTTCTTTTTTTTTTAATTCCAAAAACCCATTGTATATTGAGGTAAAAAAGCCTCTATGGTATTGTATGCAAATCCCTCCCCATGTTACCGCCATTTTTGCCACTTAAATTTACTTTTAAGGTTAGTTTTCAGTTTTTATATAGTCAAATTTATATTTTCTCAGAATTCTATTGGCTCTTATAAAAACTGTGATCACTGTTTACAGACATCTCTACAGCATTTGTGAGATGTTCTACACATCTTTGGTGATGCTTTATTTTTCTTTCTTGTTCCAGACCAAACTGAGAAACCTCGTGGATGTCTCAAGAAGACTTATGACTTATTCTGTGGCTTGCAAAAAACAGGACCCAAGCTGACAAAAGAAGAGGAAGAAGTCTTGAAGAAGAAACTCACAAACACATCAGAGGAGCCCTTCTGGAGGACTGTTGTGAACATCAATGCCATTGTCCTCCTAACTGTGGCAGTTTTTTTCTATGGCTATTTTGCCTGAATTCTAGCTCATTCACGACAATATTGGCTAAGCAAAGGATCATTTTATACATTTTCATTTTAAAGATTGCTTTCCTGCAAAGGTACATGAGCAATTTGGTAATTTTATCTATTAAGGCTACATCAGAGTTGAATTTTGTTGTAAATAAAAGTTTATAATTTACAAAACTACTGAAGTGCCTTAATGAAAGTATGTGAAGTAGGCAAAGAGCCCAAAATCCTTTTTTGTACTTTTATGGAGTATTATCATCAACTGAAATGTTATAGATTTAAGATATATAATGTGATATTTCATACATAAGTTATGAAAATATTACCAGAATCAAGTCAACTGGCACATCCATATCCTAATATAGTTGCTCTTTTGTATTATACACAGAGAAAACACTGATCTGCTCTCTCAGCAAATTTGAAATACACGGTACATTATTATCCATAGACACATGCTGTCCTTTATTAAATTGTTGCTGCCTTTTAAGCCACGGCTGTCCAAATGAGCACCTGCAACTCCACCAGCTGTGGTTAGGCTGCAAGAGCTGTGGCCTAAGGGAATTCTGTTCCCTCAGGCTCCAACTCTTTCAAAGCCATGAAGGGAACTTCACTCAATCTCTATCCCTCTAAAGAACTCAAGATTCAAAGGCTGAGATAGAATTTGCTCCCCAGAAAGGCTGAATATCAAGTAGCTCAGCTCCTCTCCTTCCTAGCCTCTTCCCAAAAAGCTTTTGTGCGCCTCCTTGCCCTTCCTTAAAAAACCCTTCTCCACCTGGCTCCTCCCTACCACTTCCTGTCAGCTAGTTGCTGACCGAGCCTCCTGACCACTGGTGAATTTTATTTAACCAAACACATCTTTGCATCATTAAACAAATGTTTCAAAGCATAAACAAAAGTACCACACCTTGGGGCTGGAGAGATGGCTCAGAGGTTAAGAGCACTGGCTGCTCTTCCAGAGGTCCTGAGTTCAATTCCCAGCAACCACATGGTGGCTCACAACCATCTGTAATGAGATCTGGTGCCCTCTCCTGGACTGCAGTCATACATGCTGTATACATAATAAATAAATAAATCTTTAAAAAAAAAAGTACCAAAAACTTTAAATTATATTCTACGACAGGCACAATGCTGTGTATTGTTAGACCTTGGTAACATCTTACAGCCAAACATTATACTCTTTAACTATCATCTCTCCTTTTTGTCCCATCCCTGAGCCCCTGGAAACACCACTGCTGTAGAGTGTGTTTGTGTTTGTGCTGCTGTAACAAAAACGAATATTAAAAACTATGAAGAGCGGGGATTTGTTGGTTTTCTGGTTTTGTTTTGTTGTTTGTTGCTTGTTTTGTAGTTCTCGAGATAAAGAAGGACAATATTAAGAGCCAGAATCTGGAGAGGACATTTTTGCTACATCATTCCTTGGTACAAAGTGAATGGTAAAAAAAAAAAAAAAATCTGTGATGGAAAGGGAAAAGAACCAAATTTGTCTTTTTATCAGAAACCTACTCCTGTAATAATACTGATTTGTTCCTGAGAGAAGAGTCCTCATGAGCTGGTCACTCCCCAGAGGTCCCTCCTCTCTGCACTGATACTAGGAATTGGGTTTTCAACATAGGAACTCTGGTGGATCTTTTAAACTATAGAATTCTCTCCAACCTCTTATATTCAAATTATATCCATTTCATTCTGGTGACACCAGAGGTATTAATTTGTTTGCAGAACAGCCCAGAAGTCAAAAAATTTATGTAAATCAGATATGAATGAGACTCAAGGCATCAATTTTAGAACACCCCCCTGCTGTCTTCCTGGGAAACCAAACATGGTACTTGCAGAGCACACTGGTGGGGTAGGAATAGAATAGACATTCTCATTCCAAAAGGGAGACAAAGACAAGAAGAAAGGAGTCACTGGTCCCCAGTTGGCCTTAAGGCCATGAGGTAATTGCCTTTGACTTTATACCCTGCTTCTCAGGCACATGAGGTCAGAGGCTGGGCCCCCAGAGCCTCAGGCAATGTTGCCCCAATGACTCAACTGTCCGTCTTTTTTAGAAAAAGAATCATCCATGTGGAATCTGTGTATAAAGATGGTTGTTGCAGTGTTTTTCATGGTGTCTTAAGATACTTCCCATTGTCTTCCCTTTGGAAACAAATCCCTTAGTCTAATCCTCATTAAGCAAAGGGATTATACTTGTCCATAAAGAAAAAGGAGAGTAGACTATTGGGACCTTTCTTAGAGAAGTGAGTCACAGCAGCAACACTCTAAATAGCCCACCAAGAAAACAGAACAGAACTAAACAGTTCTCAGCAACCAATCGAATAAACAGAGTGTGACGTACCTGAAAGGTAATAAAACAAACCAGTGTGGATGGATTACAAGCCTTATGTAAAAGAAAAAAAATGCATCTATTTCTACTAGGTTATAGGTGGGTCAAAACTAACCTATAATGACAATGATTGAAGACTTGTCCTTGGGGACATTGACAAAAAGGCAGTATGAAGATTTTCTGGAGTTGGAGACAAGGAGTACTATAAATATTGATTGAGCTGCAGGCCATGGGAGAACATGCCTTTGTAAAAATTAATTGAACTGTAAGGTTAAGGTATGTTAAATTCTACTGCTTATATTGTTTCAATAAAATCCCACTGTTTATACTGTTTAAATAAAATGAAAAAGGAGAACACAAAATTGATGTTGTCCCTACAAACAACAACAAAAACCTCAAATTTTTCTACCAGGGTCCTGGTATAACAGCAACAGTAATGACTGGTTGTAGATGTAACCGTCTTGTTAAATAAGAAACACAGAGCCAATGCAGAGATGAAAGCCCAAGAGGTCAGAGCTAAGAGCCTTACCCTTCACTGCTGCAGCTGTCCTCTTCAGCCAATGGACCTACATCCTGTGTGTTTGTTCTTTTTATTGACTTTCTATTCTGCCTTCTCATTGGTTGTAAACCCAACCACATGACCTCCTAGTCACTGCCTGTCTGTACAGACCTCCGGGTCTTCTATGGTTGGTATTGAGATTAAAGGCATGTGTCTCCATGCTGGCTGTATCCTTGAACACACAGAGATTTGCCTATCTCTGCTTCCCAAGTGCTGGGATTAAAGGTGTGCACCACCACCGCCAGCTTCTGCTATGGCTTGCTATTAGGTCTGACCCCCAGGCAACTTTATTTATTAACATACAATACATGTCTTTTGGAGTTTGGCATACTTCCTTCAGGATGCTTTTTCTAGTTCCATCCATTTACCTGCAAACTTCATAGTTTCATTTTTAACAGCTGAATAATATTCCATTGTGTGAATTTATTAGATTTTCATTATGTAATAAATGAAATATAACAGGACATCTAGACTGTTTCCAAAGTCTGAGTTAATGCTCTTTTCTAACAATCACTTCCCTCCTCTGCAGCACCTGTACAGGAGTCACTAACAAGAGCATGTTTGAGTGAAAATTTAAGATGTTAGCAAAGTCATGCATCTCCCTTGAAGCTATTTGACTAGTCAAGAGATCTTTGCTCCAGATATCCATGTGTAATATCATCTATAATTCAAGGGTCTGAGTGAAAATCAGTGCATTTCTCTTAAGTTCTAGGAGTTTTCACATTTGGATCTGGATGTCCCTCAGAGTCATTGTGATAAAAGCTGCCTCTTCAGGGTGCTAATTTGGATGGCAGTAAGACTTTCAAAATTGAGGTCTAGTGTTAAGTCTTTAGGTCATTAGTAGTGTGTCCACGAGGAGCAATATGGGACCCTGATCCCTTTCTTTTTCTATTTTGTTTCCTGGCCCTGAGATAAGCATCAATCTTGTTCTACCATACATTGGTAAAGCAACAAGGCCAGCCTATCATGAAATGGAATCTCCAAAACTATGAGCCAAAGCAGACCTTCCCCTTTTATAAGTTGATCATATCATGGGCATTTTGTTATGATGACTAATACATGAGACCTTCCTCCTTCCAATGCAACCAAGGAAAGAACTATTGGTTTGTAAAGTTGAATAAAGAATGATAAACACACACATCACTTGATGCTAATGATAGCAAAGAGACCAGTTTACTCAAAATCTATTGCTTCGTGTAGATTACAAAAGGAAAACAAATGCCAACTATCACATGTAGTGATCACTGCCACTAAGATCTAGAGAGAGAGTAGGGCTTGGTTGAGTTGGGAACTGACAGATCAAATGATTTCCATCCCATCAATCCGTCTTCATCCATCTCCTTATTAAATAACCAACTTCCTCAAAAGGGATGACAGACCTGAGATTCTGTCCCTCACCCAAAGCACATGATGAATATTCAAAGTATTTCTGACTGTTTTAAGCATGTTTGGATGACAAGCAACAACATTTAACCACTCAAAAGGATTTTCATTCATCACAATCCATAAATAAAGCCTCACCTTAATTCAAAGAAGAGAGTGAGAATTGATAGTCTGAAGTATTGAAATGCTTAAGAATAACAGCACTGGATTATTCTATAAGTATTCAAGCCGCTTTGCACACTTAATGGGAAGAGATCTGTGTAGAAAATTTGTGTTAGTGGCTCCCACTCTTGGAGATTAAGTCAAAAGAAAAAAAAAAAAACAATTGTTCAGTCAAAACACTCACTTTGCTCAGTAAAAGATAAGCTTGAGGGGCTGCCAAGGATGAAGAATGTCATCATTGTCAAAAGCCCAGAGAAAGACAAAGCACTTGAAACAAGTGGTGAGAGTGCCCCCTTGTGGTGATGACTAATTAGGGTGGCAATTTGAGTGTCTGATTATTCTTGCAACACCTACATCAGTCTGTTTAATTGGGCGGAAATTGCTGAGAAAAACAAAATGTATTTCAGTCCAGATTTACATCTCAGCCTATCTAAGATATCAGTTTTCAAAAGCACATGACTTCTCTCTTTTGATCTCCTGGATCAAAAGCACACCATTTAACAATCAACTAAATGGAGAAGGCCTCAGGCCTTCTGTCTCATTCTATAGTTTGGGTTCTGTCATGGAAGACATTACTAAACAAATACGTTCATTAATGCAGCATTTGTTACAGGAAGCAAAGCATGATAAACTCAAGAAGCAAAGTGAGGTTACCTTTACCTAACAGAAATGGTATTCACATAAAATCATGTAAAAGTCTCTCACATGGTGTGTGAGTAACAAGGACAGAGAAGAGTATTCATACTTAAAAAGAAAAACATCAGCTCAATGTGCAGTTGGAGCTTAAAGTTAAAATTAACGCCCAAGAGCAAATGGAAGTGTGTTTGAAGAGGCTGAATGCCTCATGAAAACCAGACACTGTGGCTAACCCTCACTCTGAGTGACAGGCAGCACAAACAAAAACACATAAGCACACCCACTGGGCCACACACAAGTACATTCCAACTCCAGTGGTGAGGAAGCAATGAGTCCTCACATTCAATGGAGATAAGTGAATGGAGTGGAGACTTAAAGCTTCCTGCTCTGTATGTAACAAGAGGAAGAGCTGGAACCAACAGAAAAGTTGCCAGCTCTGTTTAGACCCGTAAGAGAAAGGAGGTCACAGAGCAAGAGCCATTCCCCAAGATTACAGACACAGGCTGTGAGAACCACAAGGAAACAAGATAGAATCCTCTGTAGGAAGCAGGGCGATAGAGAAAACCCTGAACTGCACTGATGGATTCCTGAAGGCTAGGTGTGGACAAGTCTTGGGGTGAACATGAGCTGAGCTACTAACCTACAACCAGGTTTGCTGCTAGGGAACATAGTATGGCCTACCTTGGGGAAAGTGGCTGGGTCAGAGAGGCAGAGGGAAAACTCACCTTCTCATAGGGTTTTTCTACTATACCGCACTGATGTAACATTCTTGTGTCTGGGATGTGGGCCTTGAACTCTTTCCACTGCTTATCTTTTTAACCCTCCCAGCCAGCTTTGTCTTTGGTCAGCATTACTCTCCTCATGACTGCAAGTTCTCTCTGGAGTGGCAAGGTATACGTGTGGGGGGCGGGGCACCCAAAACAGCTTGACCACACAACTGCCATGACAGGCTTAGAGGCCCAGACACAGCTTCTGTAACAGGCCCACTGGCAGGTAACACCCAGGTCCAGAAAAAGCTGTGAGCTGACGCTACCCACGGAGGGCCTGCATCTCAGGGGAAATACCTAACGTTCCAAACATTCCCTATACCCTTAGACAAATGTCAGCCAATCGGGGTTCTGAACCCTGGAAATCCCCTCACCCCAACCTCTGCTATGATAAAAACCCCACCCTGCCTGGGCTCGGGGCTCTCTGCTCTCACCGCTGCTTATGACAGAGAGTCCAAGCTCCTAGCTTGAAATAAAGGCTCTTTGCTTTTATATATGGGATTCGGTCTCCATGGTGATCTGGGCATAACAATATTATTAGGGCAGAATCCCTTTTGGAAGCTCATCGATGCTCTGCTGGATTGAGGGAGAATGTGTGATGGGACCTAATTTGGTGAGGATCATTACTGAAAAGAAAAGGAGCCTAAACAAATGAGTAGAATGTCACAACCTGAAAGAATAAATCACGGTGGTCTATCAGTGACGTGACTAGAGTTAACAATGATGTGTATTTCAAAATCGCTAAATGATTTTAATTGTTGTACCACAAGGAAATGGTAAATAATTAAGGTAGTAGATATGTTAATTTTGATTATATATGCATATATGTACACATACATGTTTTGAAACATCACACAGTGTACCCTCGTAAATTTGTACAATTTTTTCTCAGTAATTTTTTATTTGTTGGTTTGTTTGTTTGTTTTTTTAAATTGGAAAACAGAATGGGAGCAATTCATGATGTACTCCTTCTTCACAGAACTTGCATTGGCATTAGGACTACAGTGGATGGTGTCAACTGTCAATTTGACAGAATCTAGAATCCTCCAGGAGATAAACCTGTGGGCACACTTGCATATCTAGATTAAGGTTAGCCTCTGAGAAAGTCTGTGAGGGATCATCTTGATTAGGTGAATCTATGTGGGAAAACTTTTCAACTGTAGGCAAGACCATTCAGTCTGTGATCTTGGCCTGCATAAAATGGAGACAGGGAGCCAAGTGCTCACATTTTACACTCTCTGCTCCTCCACTGTGGATGTGATGGGAGCAGCTGAAGGCTCCTGCCACTTTTCCTCCACACTATGATAGGCTGTATGACTGAACTGTGTTTCTAGACGATCTATGTTCCCAAGTAAAGAACAAAGGTTCCTTAATTTGCCTGTGCCAGGTGTTTTATCCCAGCAACAAAGGTAGACAAAGGATCCTCCAGCACCCAGGATCAAGCTGGCCAGCATCCATGAAAGCAGGTCTAGGTCCCAGGGACTTTGCCATGTGATGCAGGCACGTAGTACATAGCAAGCAGCTATGTCTGGGGAACAACTGTCCCCTGTGGAACCTGGGCACTGAGGCATGAATTGGGGGCGGGGGGGGGGGGGCCGTGTGTGTGGCTGTAGGAACTGGTTGGTAAGACTGGAAATTTCCAGGACTGGAGAACAAAGGAGACGTTCCTTGCTGAGAAAAAGACTGTTAACAATATAGAGGGTGCCACCTACTGGCAGAATCCAGAAGAAAAAAAAAAAAACAGCAGAATTTCGATGAGTCAGTCCTTCAGCTTCCCTTTGTAGGAGGAGAAGACAAATAGAAATATCAGCAACAAAATCAAGACATCAAATAACTCCCTGGGCCAAACTTGCCTGTCATACATCCAATCATTCACACAGTTGGCCAGCCATTCATTCATTCATTCAAGTGAAACCAACACCATGTCTCTCATGAGAGGCAGAACCACGATACAGAGTCCCCCACTATTGGCACCTCAACTTAGTGTGAGAGGATTAGGAAAAGAGTTTCTCTCAGAATTTTTTCCCAAACTGGGAAGCGGGCTCCCCCAAAATGGACCTCTCTAATCTCAAAAATGATTCTCTCCATCCTACACTTCCCTCTCCTACCCTCCCCTCATTCAGATTTTTAAAATGGGCCACAAACTGAATATTAAAAGTATATCTGCCTGTGGTTATCAAACTATATATTTTCTACCCTCTCGGGAAGATTGGGAGTTAGAAATTTTTTTTTTTTAAGATTTATTTATTTATTATGTATACAGTGTTCTGTCTGCACATATCCCTGCAGGCCAGAAGAGGGCACCAGATCTTATTACAGATGGTTGTGAGCCACCGTGTGGTTGCTGGGAATTGAGCTCAGGACCTTTGGAAGAGCAGCCAGTGCTCTTAACCTCTGAGCCATCTCTCCAGCCTAGAAATTTTTCAAATAACTTACAAGTGTGTGGTTATTCTCCTAAATAGATGTATAATTCCCCCACTTTCTCCAATATAGCACCCATTTAGTATATAGTATTTTACAAATCCTAGCACTGTGAAGCTTACAAAGCTGAAAGTGGCATGGGACCCTGCCCTGTGGGAGCTTTCTCTTGAACTGGTGGGAAAGTGTCAGCTAACACCAAGGATTAAGGACTGTTGAGTGTTCCACGGTTAACTTCCAGAGTCTGCATGGAACCACTGGTACTAGCCTTAGAGTTCTTCTGAAAGTGGGAACAGTAATGATTTAAGGTTGTTTTGTAAAAGTTGGTACAAAATGGTGTGTGTGTGTGTGTGTATTATAAACACGTATATGTAGTAAAGCTATTGGGGAAATAGAATTCCCATGCTACTTGTCTTTATTCCTGGGCATGTAATTGTTTAAATATTTAAATAATATTTTGTCTGGCCATGTGTGGTAGCTCAGACTCTCAGCAATAGGGAGACTGAGGTAGAATCCTTATGGGGATGACAAGGGTGACACCTCTGATAAAAGCGTATCCCTCTTTTGTCTGGAGGACTCAGTACCATGCATCTGAACACCCCATCTAACTGTGGGGTGAAAAGGCACTCCTGGGTGCACACACACACACACACACACACACACACACACACACACACCGGTGCATCCATCCTAATACCCCATCTAACTGCAGGGTGAAGAAGCACTTCTGGACACACACACACACACACACACACACACACACACACCAGTGCATCCATCCTAATACCCCATCTAACTGCAGGGTGAAGAGGCACTTCTGGATACACACACACACACACACACACACACACGACAGTGCATCCATCCTAATACCTCATCTAACTGCAGGGTGAAGAGGCACTCCTGAATACACACACACACACACACACACACACACACACACACACACACACACAGAGTAACGCATCTGAACACTCCATCTAACCACGGGGTGATGAGGTACCCCTGGGCACGCACACACACCAGACCCTGTTTTGCATTTATTCTGCTTCTGGATAATTCCAGCTCTAGATGCTTCCTGAGTCGTTTTACCTTTTATGACCCAACTTTTGGGTAATGACCTTTTTTTAACATTTTATTTTATTTAAATTTTTTCATTTTACATACCAACCACAGTTACCCCTCGCTCCCCTTCTCCCACTCCCCTCCACCTCATCCCCACCTCACCACCACATCCATTCCTCATAAGGGGTAAGGCTTCCCTTGAGTAGTCAACACAGGCTGGCATACCAGTTTGAGGCAGGACCAAGGCCCTCCTCCCAGATCAAGGCTGAGCAAGGCATCCCACCATAGGGAATGGGCTCTAAAAAGCCAGTTCATGTACCCAGGATAAATCCTGGTCCCTCTGCCAAAGGCCTTCTGAGTGAGGTAACCCAGACCCAGAAAGACAAACACAGTATGTACTCACTCATAAGTGGATATTAGAGGCAAAGCAAAGGATAACCAGGCTACAATCCACAACCCCAGAGAATCTAGGTAAAGAGGAGGACACTAAGAGGGACACACATGGATTGCCCCAGGAAAGGGAAATGGCTAAGTCCTCCTGGGTAAACTGGGAAGTGGGGGTAGAGGGGAGAGGAGGAGGGTTGGGGACATGAGGGATGGAGATGGCCGAGTTGGAGGAGGGACAGAGAGGGATAGCAATGAAAGAGATATCTTTTTGTTTTGTTTTGTTTTGTTTTGTTGTTTGTTTGTTTGTTTTTGTTTTTCGAGACAGGGTTTCTCTGTGTAGCTTTGCGCCTCTCTTGTAACTCACTTGGTAACCAAGGCTGGCCTCGAACTCACAGAGATCCTCCTGGCTCTGCCTCCCGAGTGCTGGGATTAAAGGCGTGCGCCTCCACCGCCCAGCAAAAGAGATATCTTGATAGAGGGAGCTGTGGGAGCCTACAACTGACTCAGTTTCCCAGTTTGAATCTGAAGCCTATTTTGAGTCAATAGAGTTCAGGCTTGCGTGCTCCAGGGCTGTGAGAAAGTCCTGATTAGCCCATAGAGTCTCCTTGAAGGGCTGTGAGAACATCCCGATCAGCCCACAGGAAGGAACATACTATCTAGCTAGATGCAGGCTGCTGACGCCAGCTGGAGGTACACTGAGATAGAAAATGAAACTGTCTGCTCCTTGGCGAAAAGCAGGATAGATAGTGGTTGAATGCCTGTGCTGTGCATTGTTCTACTTCAGTCCTTCAAGGCTTTTTACAAGCTGGCTGTGAAATAAACTTGAGACTGTCCAGCACTGACCGGCAGACCTCTCAACTCTGTTCTGTCTTCTTCATTGTCTCTACACTCCACATGCCTCCACCCAGCTACCCAGTCCACTGGTTGGCAGGCTCCGATAGGGAGCCATTATGAGGTTTAGGAAGAACCTCATGCTAGGGAAATCCCCAGGAACCCACAAGGATGACCCCAGCTAAGACTCCCAGCAATGATGGAGAGGGTACCTGAACTAGCTTTCCTCTGTAGTCAGATTAATGACTACCCTGATTATCATTATAAAACCTACATTCAGTGATTGACAGAAACAAATGCAGAGACCCACAGCCAAGCACTTGGCTGAGATCCTGGAGTTCAACTGAAGAGATAGAGGAGAGATTATAGGAGCAAGGGATGGGGTCGAGATCATCATGGGTAATGACCTTTAATGCCTGCAGTTCTAATTGCCACATGCAGGTTCCCTGTCAGCTAGCAGGATGCATTTTTCTGAAGGCTTCCTCCACAAAGATACCAAAATGATTCAGGAAAAGGGATGATAGGTATGGACCTGGAAAGACCACTTCAATGTTCTTCAATGAAACAAAAACAGCTGGTCTATGAAAGTAAGAGGTCTCTACCAGGAACACTCACTGAGAAACTTCCGAAGCAGACCAGAAAAATCCAAGGCTGTTGTCCCCCAATAGAAAACTGGGTGTCTACTACCAGTCTCCAACACACCTTGAAGAATCAGGAACATTCAGGACCCTTAGAAGGAAATCCTCATAAGGAGAAAGTTAATTTTCTTTTCTAAAATTGCTTGACAACACAATGACCTAGCAAATGGAGAAAAATGACCAAAAGATGACACCCTCCTCCATGACATGTAGTTCCACTGATATGCCTGAGGGGTGTTGGAGGACACAAAGTCTCTGCAGGTGGTTGTGTCTCAACCTGAGTGCATGTCCTGTGTGCAATTGTGTGCTTTTTGTTTTATTTTTGAGGCAGGGTCTCACTCTGCAGCTCTGGCTGGCCTGAAACTCTAGAAGCTGTGTCACATGAGCATTTGACACTTACCTTCTTAAACCTTCCACTTCCTATTATATGAAAGGAAAAACATAATTTAGATTTTATAGAAATCTAAAAATAGCACTTTTGAAGATTATAATGATACAAGACAGGCTGGGCTAATCATGGCAGAGGACACACATTTGTCACAGTTCTTAATAACAACCCAGAGTGGTCTCCCTGAGATCCAGCACCTACAACACATGATTTTACAAAAAAAAAAAAACTTATTCTTTAAGATATTGGGTCAAGTATAGAAGTGGCACCCCAGCTCAGAGAGATAGACAAGTACCTTTTGTGCTGGTGGCCAAGTCATAGGAGCAGCAGGTGGTGACTGAGGTTCAGGGTGTCAGCCCACCAGGAGGCAACCCCCTGATGGGTAAGTCTTAGTTAGGCAAGGCCCCCAAGACCACAGACCCTGGAATATCTTTTGCTTCTGCTGTGCCATTACATGCTTGCTGTTGCTATCTTTCTCTGACATGGCTGAATCATGTGTGTGGTGATTCCCCACTGCCTATAATATAATGTGTTTAATCTCATGGAAACATCACATTCTACTGGGCATTTTTACCTGTGGATTACTATGAAGATGATTTCTTCTTAAGCTATACTGTCTAATTGATAATAATAATGTTTGCTTATACAGAGTTTTGATGAATAAAAGTAAATATAAGGAAATGTTACATGGTTAGAGCCCACGAGTTTCACTTAAGGAGCTGCCTAGATTGTAGCTCAAGTTAGTAATTAAGAAAAACAGTTGAGTCCCAGGAACCTACTGGCTCAAATTCCTTTGATCTTAATACTGAAAGATGCTAACGCTGAAAGATGCAGTCACAGGTTTTAATGTGCATCATTACCTGAAACAAAGCATTTTTACCTGTACTCTGTAGGAATTTAGCAGAATCAGTGTATGGGATAGATATGAACAGATGTTTTTGAGAAGTACCTTGACCCTGAAGAATTCTTGTGGAAAACAGTGATTGTTTTGCTGAGGGGGCCTTGTGGCCATCCCATGACTTTGGTCACAAGACACCTCAGACACACCTGGGACTCTTGTATGTCTAGAGTCATGGAGGCATGTGATGCTCCCATTCAGTAAGACATCTAAATTAAGGTTAGGGAACTTTGGTATGAGGAAATACTTTGTGTAACAATCAATAAATATTCCTTTGAGTGGCTGTCAAAAAAAAGAAGGAAGTCCAATCCAAGTCAAGTCCAATCCAGTCAGTCCATCAGAAGAGGCTGGACCTTCCTGCTGTCACATAGGCCTTAAAGAATACATAAGAATAGAGAATAGGGGCTGGCAAGATGGCTCAGAGGTTAAGAGCACTGGGTGCTCTTCCAGAGGTCCTGAGTTCAATTCCCAGCAACCACATGGTGGTTCGCAACCATCTGTAATGAGATCTGGTGCCCTCTTCTGGCCTGGAGGAAGAAGAGTGTATACATAATAAATAAATCTGAAAAAAAATAGAGAATAAAGAAGGAAACCATCAAGAGAGTGTGTGAGTGTCTTTTTCCCTAACCCCTCAGATAAAAAAAAAAAAGTCAAGTTCCCACCAAAGCTGTGGATTTTCCCTTTGAGCCCTGTGCTGTCTGGAGGCTGCCCTCTCCCCAGGTAGCAATAGCAGAGTACAGCTAGAGACATCTGGAAGAATCCAGAGTAGAGTGAGAAAGTAGTAGACTAATCATGGTGTGGTGGTTTGAATAGGTACGGCCCCCATAGACTCATAGGTTGGAATGGTTGGTACATAGGAAGTGGCACTATTAGGAGGTGTGGCCTTGTTGGAGCAGGTATGGCCTTGTTGAAGGAAGTGTGTCACTGTGGGGGTGGGTTTTGAGGTCCCAGAAGCTCATCAGTTCTCCTGCTGCCTGCAGATCAAGATGTAGCACTCTCAGCTCTATGTCTGCTTGCATGCAGTCTTGGTCCCCAGCATGACAATAATGGACTAAACCTCTGAAACTGTAAGCAAGCCACAGCATTAAATATTTGCCTTCATAAAAGTTGCTTTGGTCATGGTATCTCTTCACAGCAATAGAAAGCTTAAGACAGATACAAAAACAAAATTCAGCAAAGAAACTGAAATACTGAAGAAAAATCAAACTGAAACAATACCAGAAATGAAAAATTCATTCATTCAGAAGAAAAAGGCCTCAGTGGACCCACTAATAGATGAAGTGTGTCAGAATGTCACAGCTTGACCATAAGGAACAGGAACTGGATTATTTAGATCATTCAGGTAAATCAGTGAGAATTTTCCTTAAAAACATATGAATGAGTCAACCACAGGGCCCTTTGAACTGCATCCAACCGCTTCACCAGCCATATCTCACATGTCCTTTGCCAGACTCTAGCCTAGTGACTCTCCTTGACATCCCCATCCACAACTTTTCCCCAACCCACTGTATCTGTCCCAGATTCCACATCCAGTGAGTGAGATGGCATACTCTGGACATCCTCCACCTTCACTGCAACCATGGTCTAGGCTTCTGCGAGGACCTACCCTACCTGTTACAGGTCCCTTCCGCACTGCATCCAACCTCTTTGCCCGGCCAAAGCTCTCACTTCCTTCTCCAGGGTCTAGCCTAGTGAGTCACTGTAACCTCCCCATCCACAAGTTATGCCCAGGAAAACACAAACATGAGGTTGATGGAAATGATGAAGACACAAAGACACTCCAGCCCTTGAGAACAAAACTCAATAAGGAGATAGAAATACTGAACAGGACTCAAACTGAAATGAAGATAGAATCAAAAACCCAAACAACTCAACTATAAAACTAAAGCAAAAGCCCTAGAAGTAAATGACTCAAGCAAAAGATAGACTTTATCAGAAAAGATAAAGTAGGCAAGATCTAGACCCAATAGGCAGGGAATATGAAAAATTAATTTAAAAAACACACAGGAAAGAAACATACAGCAAATGTGGAAAACCATGAAAAAAAACCCAATCTTTGGTTTATAGGTGTAGATGAGGGAGAAGAATGCCAAATCGATGGCACTCTTCAGAGACTGACAGATCTTCAGAGACAGACGACATGCACAAGACCTGCATGGGCCAAAGCAAACAAAATCCCAGCACTTAAAAGGGGGAAGAGACACAAGTCCCCTTCCTAACTGTGAAGCTGTTTGCAATTGATACCTGCTGGGAAGGAAAAGGAGTTTCTCCAATGGACTGTCACTGAGTATGTCAACCATATTGCAGGGCAGGCTCATGCCCATGAGTAGTAAGTAGGTCAAGAGAAAATGGGCTCTGTTTTGTTTTGTTTTTTATCTGTTTTGATTTTTGGTTTTTAGTAGTTTTCCTGATTTTTTTGGTTTTTTTAGAGAGATGGAGAGACAGAGAGAGGGAGAAAAAATGAAGTTGGATGGGTAGAGAGGTAGGAATGAGCAGTGAGGAGTTGGGGGGGGAGAATATGACCATAAACATATTGTATTGAAAAAAAAGTTACTAAATTTTTGAAAGGTTGCTGGGGAGGCTGAATATCCACATGTAGAAGAAAAGAACTAGATCCATATCTCACTTACCCTTTTTGCACAAATCCTAAATGGTCTTATAATAAAAACCCTACACAAAATCAACTCCAAATGGATCAAAGACCTTAACCGAAGACATGGAAGTCTGAAACTGCTGGAGGAAAATGGAAGAGAGACACATTAAGATACAAGCCCAGGTAAAGACCTTCTGAATAGAACTCCCCTTAGTCAGCAAATAGTGTGGAAACAGGCAAATGGGAATTGAAGAAATTAAAGAACACCTGCATAGGAAAAGAAAGTGAATTGAAGAGCCTATAGAACAGGGGAGAAATCTTCCTCAGCTTCTACTTTGGACAGAGGTAAGTATTATGTCATGCATTTTAAATGTACAACCATGGAGAAGAACGCTCTGAGACGGTACTTCTAATGCCAAGCAGGTGTCTTCAGAGTATCCAGGATGCTGAGCCATGAGGATCACCAGCACATGGCTGTAGGTTCATTCACTCTTCAACACCTCTGACTCACCCACCTCCCAGCCTTGTCCACACCCTCTGCATAGGTAAGGGTGGAGCAACTTTCTCGTTCTGCACAGACTGCTGGGGTCTTGATGTGGTCTATGGCCTCCACCTAGTCCACCTATTCTGGGTAATTTCCATTTCAAAGGACAATTTTTGCTAGGAATTTCATGTCTGATAAAGAAACTGTACCATGTATCCCACAAGACTTTTTATCCTGTTCTCTTTATGTCTCTATTCCCTTATCTTCCTTTTTATCTCCACTTTGTGTTCCCTTGTACTAGTCAACTGTCTTAAATACTGTAAGATAAATTGCTAAATGGTCTTATTAATAAAAAACCTGGAGCCAGATGTTGTGGTGAAAAACTGAGAGATCAGAGGAATAGGACAAGCCAACTTCACCTCACCAACTCCTCAGCTTCCAAAGAGACCTACTTCCTGTATACCTATATGCCATTCTATTCTGCATCTCACTTCCTCTCTCTGCCCTGCTACATCACTTTCCATCTGTCTGTACAGACCTCCATATGTCTAGGGTTAGTGCTGGGATTAAAGGCATGTGCCACCATGCCTGGCTCTGTTCCCAGTATGGCCTTGAACTAACACAGATCCAGAAGGATCTCTGCCTCTCAAATGCTAGGATTAAAGGTGTGTGCTATCATCGCCTGACTTCTATGTTTAATATAGTGGCTGTTTTTTTCCTCTGATCCTCAGATAAGCTTTATTTGGGTGCACAATATATTGGGGGACACAATATAGTACCACAAAACACACATTTCTTTCTTAAATACTTCTCACATCATTTTCCATCTCCACTTCTCATTTTTTGTCTCTGGATTCTCACCTTGATTTCCAAATTCCACTGAAGCCAGAACTAGTCACTGTAAGGCGAGAGCCTGAACATACAGGAGAGGTTTAAAGGTCTCCTGTGGACAGAAGCTGTCTCTGATATCTTTCCCCACCTACCCGAGGCTGATCATTAACGTAGTACTTCTATATACAGAAGTGCCAATGCTTGCAATGGGGACAGCATTGCCTCCAGCCATGGCCAGCACAGTAAGCTCCAGTACCAGCACTTCCAGCTCAGAACTGTCTTCACTGTCAGAGAACATCAATAATGCTGCTGACATCTCTGTCATTGTCATCTATTTCGTGGTGGTGATAGCTGTTGGAGTGTGGGTATGTGGAAGTCCAGTGAGATTTCTGGGAGGACACAAAAATTGCAAGGAAAGACATCTTGTACTGGGAGTATGTGGGAGCCAGCAGGATCTCTGGGTGGGCACTAAGATTGCAGGGGAAAACGTGTCATGGTGGATGTGTAGAATAATGAGTTGAGGCAATGATTTTCCAAGTATCATTGTCTTTCTGTCTGAATAATTTGCTTGTGTGTGGCATGAATAATGGTAGCACTGAATGAATTCATTCTCCCAGCAAGTTCATTATTTGGACAGAACCAGGGAGGGTCAGGTGCTTGCTCTGCTGGGCATGCCCAGCACCTGGCATCAAAAACACAAATGCCATTTCTCTTTCTCATTTTAACGATTTCCCTTTGCTGTTTATTTTCTCACTTATTGAGTGAGAAGTTTAGATCATTTGTATTCTGTTCATTCCTTCTTTTCAGTAGTATTCAGTTTGAAACTCAAAATCTTCTTCCAAAGACAGCTTTAGACATGCCTAACATTGTTTTCATAAGCTAAAGTAAGCATTGGGTTTTCAAATATAGTTTCTTGAAGTCCTCTAAGTCATTACTAAATCATAACTTTTATGTCCATTAAAACTAATGCTGAGTTACTCTATCTAGAAAAGCATGTCTCTCTGTGGGAAGCATTGAAATATCAATGTCAGCATGATGTGTGGAGCAGCTGGGGAGTCTCTTCGATCTTGGGGGTGCACCTATTGTTTCTAACCCTCTAATGATTTCCTTTCTGCTCAGGCAATGTTGAAGACAAACAGAAGCACTGTTGGAGGCTTCTTCCTGGCAGGTCGAGCTATGACCTGGTGGCCGGTGAGTCAGAAGTTTCTGGAGGTATACGTTGATTGATAAGTCAGGGTGGCAGCAGGGGTACCTGCCAACTTGCTTTTTTTTTCCTATAATAATCCTCCACCTCAAGATTGTGACCTGGGATCCCAGAAAGATTATAACATATAACAATTGAGAGCAGCTTTAGTCTAGCTGCAGGAGACCTACCTCAGTTCTGTTTCATGTGCCTCTCCTTGGTTCTCATGAAAAAGCTTCTTAGCTTCTATTAGTTCCCTGAATTCCTTTTCTGCTTCCAATCCTGAGCTAACCATGCTCCTCTCTGGGAAATTATCTTCTCTTTCCAGTGTGAGCTTGCTCCCTGATCACTCCAGTCCTGCCTAGAACATCGTGTTCTTTTCTACACATTTACTGATTGCGGGCCATGTTCCCTGTGGTGATGTTGACAGTGATTCTCTTGGGCAGTTGCCCACCAGATATTGTTTCTGAGTTTTGGTATACGTCTCCCTCAGACAGATTTTTCATTTGTAGTAGGGGCAACATGTTCCTCTGTGAATCTACAGTGGCAGCGTTGGGTTAAACACACAGTGAGTGCTCAGAAAATGTTCCCTTCAACAGATCTTCTAGCTTGTCTAAATACCGTAAAAGGAAATGGAATTAACCAATCTGGTGGGGATAGTAGGAACAGATTTACTCAGGGCACACAATCAACCAGACATAACATTCCTTCTGCTCTTTTTGTGAAACATGCAATTCTCAACTAATCCTAGAGTCGCAATCCAGCTCCATCCCTCCCTGATCCCAAACACCTTCATACAAGAAGTGATTGTAAAGAGAGATGTAGAACAAAGGCCCTGCAGGATCTCACATCTAATTCTGTTCTTAGGACTAGCACTAGTCTCTGCCCATTGAAGTGCTCTTTTCATCTTTGACTTTATTGACAGGAATCAGTGTGGTGGAAAATGTAACTGATGGGAACATGGTGCTATGGCTGAGAGGACAGAGAATTCTCTATGGTGCAACTTTGGAGTCTGTTACTGCTTAAGAGTCAAGCACTGGTAGGAGATCTGGAAGTTTGAGGCTCCAAACAGAATGCATAGAGGGATACATTGATGGTTCCATAGGCGGGGTTCACTGGGGGTTTTCTGTAAAAGGCCTAATTGTAAGTATCTTGTGCTTTAAAGGCCAGAGTCTGTTATGACCACACGGCAATGTCACTGCAACACAAAGCACCTGTAATCTGTATGCTGTGGCATATGAGAGTAATAGCTGTATTTCAGCACAAGTATGATGGACACTAAATTTTATATTTCACCTAATTGTAAATTTGTACATCTCACTCTTCACATGTTTAAAAACCATTTTTAACTATTCACGGTGTGAAAGATGTTCCTGGCTCATAGGTCACAGAATAACTGGTAACAGACAAGTTTTTGTCCATGCATAATCATTTGCTGCTTTTGCTCCAAGAAGTAGTGACTGACCCATCTGAACACCTACCTGTTTCCATGGAAAAGAATTCAATATTTTGACTCTAACCTTAGTCTAATTGCTTGCCTTGCAGATGGGTGCCTCTCTGTTTGCAAGCAACATTGGCAGTGGCCACTTTGTGGGCCTGGCTGGGACAGGTGCAGCTTCAGGAATTGCTGTTACCGCATTTGAATCACATGTAAGTGATTGCAAATACATTTTTTTCTTTTAAGTCAAATCCATGTCTGGATATTTTTATCCCCAGTTTTCCTGGAAGTCTGTATCAGATTGTACTCTTTTTCTTCTGGTTTTTATTTCCCCCTCAGCTAGTCCACTCTTTGTCCTTGAGCTCTTCTGTAACTTCAATCTTTTCCTAAGTAGTTATTCCTACCAGGATTTCATTTCTGTTCAGTTCAAGCCACACTTACACTTGGTCCCTGTGACTATTTGAGCTCTTAAGTCTCTTTGTTGATGTCACACTCTATATTCATTCCTGAAGTAGAAGTAAAGATTAAGTCAAAGAAAACATGCTGGGGAGAGGCTCCAAGGTGAATATACTTGCTACACAAGCAAGGAGACTGAACGTCGGATCCCTAGAACCCACTAAAACACTGAGGAGACATGGCAGCCCACCTGCATTTCCAGTCTCGGTGGTAGAAACAAGGGATTTGACAATTTGGGTAGTGGGAAGAGCTGTATCTGGAGCTTTTGGTTTGATTAAGAGTCCCTGCCTCAAAGAATAAGGTGTGAGAGCAGTTGAAGAGAATTCCCAACATCAGTGTTGGGCCTCTGTACCTATGTGTGCACACCATAGACACACTGAAAGGTTAATAAGTAGCTCAGGCTTTTGGGCTGCAATCCCAGCACTGAATGGCAGGGGCAGGGGCAGGGGCAGGGGCAGGGCCAGGACAGGGGCAGCAGCAGGCAGATTTCTGTGAGTTGGAGATCAATCTGGTCTACCTAGTGAGTTCCGGACCAGCCAGACTACATAATGAGACCCAGTCTTAAAATAAATAAATGGGTAAATAACAGGAAGAGCAATGTCCCCTTCTTGACACAGCTTGTCATTAAGTGGAGCAGACAAGTGTGCACTAACTCCAGTGTGGAAGGCACAGAGACAGAAGCATTTGCCACATTGAGAGGTCACACCATGTAAATGTTTCCCTGTGCCTTTTTTCCTGGTAGGTTAAACAGTCCTAGGTGGTCAGCATTAAACACATACATTCTGGCAATACTAAATGGACTGAACAGATCTCTCTCTCTGTCTCTCTGTCTCTCTGTCTCTCTCTGTCTCTCTCTCTCTCTCTCTCTCTCTCTCTCTCTCTCTCTCTCTCTCTCTCACACACACACACACACACACACACACACACCAATAATTAAAGAAAAAAGGTGATGAGAGGGAGTGAGGGGCACAGGAAAAGATGGAGAGGGAAGAGGAATTGACTGGGCTACAGTATGCATAAACAATTCTCAAAAATCATTTTAAAATAGAGATCACACAGGAGGTATATCCATCGCAGACAATAAGGGTTGTTGGCACATACCATGAGGGTTTACGGATGCTTGTGCCAGAAGGATGAAGAAACACAAGTGAGGCCTTGGGAGGAAGTGGCACGGAGGTAAGGAATGAAAGCTTTGAAAGATGACATACCAAACCTACAGGACTTCATGACCGACCTGTTACCATTCTACAGACGCTGCATCCCTTAACTAGACCCTAAGTTCTCTAGAACAGAGAACATGGCTTCCCTCCACCCACATCACTCTATCACACAGCCGGGCATGTGGTGAGAGCATCATGCACAGCTCATGAGAAGTCTGCCTTTTCACTGTTCTCCACAGTGCACGTCAGAGCACGCATTTCAGGAGTCTGTTCTTTTTTCTGACATGGGCTCCAGGAAATAAACTCTGGTTGTGAGGCTTGATCAGCTGGTACTTTGTCCAGCTAAGCTATCCCACAGGCCTCTATCTTACCCTTTCCAATGTTCTTGTATATGTGTATATTGGTAGAATAGACAAAGTTGGACTATAGTGCAATTTTAAACAAACTGTCCTAGATGGACTCAGGAAGTGACCCTGAGGCCCCTCACAAATGGCTCTGCCTTTCCAATGCTAAAGTTTGACTTGTTTTTGTTTTTGCCTATTTTTACTTCAGAAATACCAGGCTCATACCCAGGCTTTGGCCTGATATGCCTTGTGGCTTGGGATTTAATCTGATAGTGCCATGAACTGTACAATGAAGCTGCCTCCAGAGGCATGAGGAAAAGACCTATAAACCACTGTATATCACTATCATGTTGCAGACATCTATATTTTTGTAGCTTTTAACCTTGAATTTCTTTAATCTTGTTGAAGCTCACATCCTTCCTATATAGGACCCTGATAACTTTGCTCTTTAGACTGGCTTCACTAGTTGTGGCAAGAACAACAGTACTATGTATAGAGATGTCATAAAAATCTGCATTTTAATACCAAATTATACTGATATCTGTATTTGGCAAGACTTAAAGGGGCCTGAGGATATATTTTTTTCTTTCCTAAGTTTTGTTCTCAGTGCTTTGACACTCATGTATAATTCTCCCATCTAAAACCATTATTTTGACAAAGGTTGTATAATCTTATCTTAGTCAGGTGAATTAAAATACAATTTATCTTTTCCTTGTTTTGCCACATAGTAGGTATTATATTATATAATACTATATTAAACAAGAGCTAAGGAAAGTGATGGGGTTAGTTTGTCTAGAGCTTCAGAGGTCATGACATTACAAAGTCACAAGCCAAACTCCTTTAACTTCACACTGCCCTTGGTTTGTTACAGTCGTTTCTCTTGTTGCTGGTTCTGGGGTGGTTTTTTGTCCCCATCTACATCAAGGCAGGGGTAAGTATCTGATGTATTTATTTACTTATTTGTTCTTTATGTTAAATCATGAAACCTGGGTACTTGGCCATAATAATATACAGAAAAAAATCAAATTGGCCATAGTTTCTCCCAGTAGAGAATGTATCTGTTGCCAGGTTAATGGTGGTCCTGTCTAATGATCACCATGGTAGATGTAAGCAAAGTCTATCACTGAATTGGGAACAAAGCTGGAGTCACAGGCATGTCTTGGGAGAAGTGCTTCAGTGGTGATCCTGTCTTGGGGGATAAGGCTGAATTCTTCAGGTATAAAAATTGGATGATGGAATCAATATATGGAAGCTGAAAATCTTTCTTTCCTGGAGTATTTGGAGGTCAGTTAAAATTAAGGCTAAGTAGAGAGTTATGTGGGAGAAGAGTGATGAGAGGTAGAGGAGTCAGTAGGCACAGTGGGGGTGGGGTTCAGTTGTGAAAGCTCCATGTGTTTCCTACCTGGGGAGAGGGATGTGAGCAGTGGAAGAGGGGATTGTGCAAGAGAAAGCAATAGAGGGGAGACAGTCAAAGTCTGCTTGCACACATGTGAAAATATCACAGTAAAATCCACTGTTTTACATAATTAAAGTGTGCTAAAAATACAATGATATAGGGGCTGGAGAGATGGCTCAATGGTTAAGAGTATAACTGCTCTGGCAGAGGCTCCAGATTCAGTTCCCAGCATCCATCTGTAACTCTGTAACATCTGTCTGTAACTCCAATCCTAGTGACTCCAACACTGTTTTCTGACCTCCTCAGGCTCCTCAGGCACCGCACACATATAGTACACAGACATGTATGTGTGTGTGTGTGTGTGTGTGTGTATTTGTGTGTATATAAGTATACACAAAAATAAGCAAATAAAACCTTGAAGTGTTCTATATCCTCTTGGAAATGGGAGGTGCAGGGCTTTCAAGGATTCAAGGGTCATGAGTAGATTCCATTTTATGACGTTTCACTTGGGCGTCTTAGTGGACAAGGGACTTGAACAAAAGTTCACGCTATCTGGGGCTGGGACAACAGCTCAGCCAGTGAAGTGCTTGCCCTGCAAACATGAGGTCATGAGTTTCACCTCTGTAAAAATGCTGGGCATGACAGCAGGTGCTTGTAATCCAGCACTGAGGAAGCAGAGATGGGCAGGTCCCTAGGGCTCCCTAGACAGGCAGTCTAGCTCAATCACCAAATTCCACCTGTCTCAAAAAGACAAGGTGGATGGTACCTTAGGGACAACACCCATGGGTGTCCTCTGGCCTCCACATGCATACATACAGACACGAATGTTCATGAAATCTTGGCTATGAAGTATAGAATATGCTTGTAATACCAGAATTTAGGAGGCAAGAACAAAAAGATTAGGAGTTCAACATCATGCTTGGCAATACATCAAATTTGAGGCTAGCCTGGGCTACCTGAGACTGTCTCTCAAAAATAGTAAAAGTTCATACAATTCAAAGTGAGGCTCAAGGAAGGGAAACAGAGAGGAAGGGAAGCCATTTCTTGGTTACTTATGACATGTTTGTTAGCAGATTCAGGGTAGAGGCAGTATGAGTAATTTGAAGCTTGAACTTCTGGGGATCAGGATCCATGAGTCCTCCATAAATGGAGCAAGAACTACAGGGAACAGGCAGAGATGGAGAACAGGACAGTAATGAATTAACAGAGTAACTCTATGTGTGTGTGTGTGTGTGTGTGTGTGTGTGTGTGTGTGTGTGTGTGCCTATAGGATGTACATGCAGAGATGTGCAGGTTGATCAGGAGGGAGAGGTGTGTGAGAATCAATATGGGCATCCTGTTCTTTGGAAACATGGCTTCAGACCCTCGTATAGCTTTGAGGATGCCTCAGTGAGCAAGCACCAGGTCTTCAAATGGCCTTTCTTCAGGATGGTTGTCTGAAAACCTACCCTGGATGAGGAGCCCCTCCTTTGCACTTCTGCAGAGGGTGGCAAATTTATTCATTCCTGATATCCCTGTTGAAAGATACTATCCTTGGTTCTAGAGCGCATGCCCCAGAAGACACATGTCTGTTTTTGGCTGTAGCTGGCCATTTCTCCAGGGCTGCTCTCCATTGGTGGTCTGTGAGGAACCCTTCTTCTTGATTTTTGACAAAAAGGATGTGTGTGTGTGTGTGTGTGTGTGTGTGTGTGTGTGTTCATTAACTTATTTTATGTCAGAAGAGATTAATTAATGAGTCCAATCACTCTGAAAAACACAGAAAACTACATTACTTATTCTAGATGTCCAAAGAGCAATCTCTTACTTCAGAAATAAAATTTAAGACTTTTTTCTAAGTTCATATTTGTAAATTTTATTTTCAGTAAAGGGAATCATATAAATACATGCTCTAATATATTCTTACAATATACTCAATAATCAATTTGTTATATGACTATATTACAATTTATTATTTACAAATATTATTTTTGCTGTACTGTGGCATTACTAGTAAAAATCACAAAAATATTAGTTGAATGTCATCCATGTACTTTATTTACACTTTGCACTAACCCCCTACTTTAAGGAAGGGAAATTCAGAGAATATCATTTGCCAAAAGTGTCATAATATGTAGTAAACATCAGAGCCAGGAAGATATTCTTATTCTGCCTCTGGTGCTTAAGTTTATTTCATAATTGACACTCTACTGGGGAATTGTGTCTTTCTTGCATCTGTATCCCCAAGATGTCTTGCATACTGCTTAGCTACCTGAAGTCATTGAGCAAATGTAAAAATCATCTGAATGCACTAGGCTCGAGGTGAATTCCTGTTGATGTCTGTCTTTGCAGGTGATGACCATGCCAGAATACCTCAGGAAGCGGTTTGGTGGGAAGAGACTTCAGATCTACCTATCAGTCCTCTCCCTCTTCATCTGCGTGGCTTTGACAATCTCAGTGAGTTTCCTGCCTCCTGGCACTGGAGATTTCATAGTTGGCCTGTTGGGGCCAGCTGCTGAAATCAGACACTAGTGTGAATAGACTGTGAATAACACTAGCAGGGTCAAAACGAGATGCTTCAAACTTCCTGGGATTTCTCTCATATGTTTTCCTGGGTGGGAAAATGCTTAGGATATCCACATGCCTAGAAGAGCAAATTTTAACATCATAGAAACCACAAGACTATAGATCGACTCTCTGAAAGCATTCCATGTGTTAAAAAACTGAGCAAATGTCAGTCACCCAAGGAATATTGACTGCTTCCTACAGGTGCCTCTTGGCTTCTGCCTTGCCTGCTGAATAGTAACTTTCTCTGAACCAGCTGACTTACATTTTTCTTTTCAGTTTAATGATCAAATAAGAAGGAAAGTACTTTGTATCATTAAGCCTACTTAACTTTGCCTTATCGAAGACTGCCCTTGTAAAACCTGTATCACAAATGAGTGGCTAAAATAATTTATTCCTTGGAAATTATCTCTGATGAAAGATGACAGGCTTTTGAACTTTGAGCAGCACGTGAAGACAGAAAGAGTAGCTTATTTATCCGTATGTATCAATACCTAATAAGACATCTGAGTTCATAGCCAGGGCATGTGTATCAGTGGTTAGGACAGAAAAGTTACCTTTGCTGTTGCTCTTCTGTTGGGCTGAGTTACTGTTACAAGTAAACCAGCTGCTGGGCCCAGATGCTATGGGCTGTCCTAAAGCCATGTGAGCATTTTTACCCTGTATTGAGCTGTGCTTAATGTTAACAAAGATTCCCAAGTAATAGGCGATGAGGACTTACATATTAATACTTAGCTACTTATGAATATAAAGCAGAAGATGTGCCCTGCACAATCAGGAAACATGTTAGTTCCTGCCAAGTGGAGTTGGAAATGGCATTTTGATTAAACAGTCCCTGAGGTGAGAAGGTTAGAAGAAACAGAAGACCTCCTTGGTGCAGGAGACTTTGTGTTCACGTGTTCTAAAAGTGGGTAGGACTTGCTAATCTTTGAGATCCTCTCAGACATCTACAGCTTTATGGTTCCAAAGATCATGAGTGTGTGCTGAAACTGAAGGGCATAAGTTAAAGGAACCCTTGAGGGATGGGGCCTTTTGGAGTACATGGGTTTGGGTGGTAAATAAGGAATGGAATATAGGTAAGCTGGGTGGGGTGCAAGAAATTCATGTGCACGTGAGTGTTTTCCACGTGTGTCTGTAATCAGCTGATAGTGTCCAGCTGTCCTTTTGTGCCTACAAGGTTATGTCTTGAATAATATTCATGATAATAATTAACCTTAGACATGTTTGCTTATATACACATATGCAATGATAGACAATTCTATCCTGGCTACATATTAAACAAATCATTACCAGACCTTAAGATAGAAGAGTTTTCAGAATCTCCCCTGCCAGGATTGAGAAAAGATCCATCCCAGGTTTCAACCTCCAGGAACATAGACATTGTGATTCATTAGTGGCCATGATGTCCCAAATTCCCAAGTATTTCAGTTCATACTTCTAAGAAGTACTGCTGCTCTTCTGGAAAACAGTAACACTGGGAAATGAACATAGCTATAAACTACTAATTTACTGAGTTATTAGCAATTGTTCCAAAATAGTCTCTTTTAGCAAAAGAAAATCCCATGTCATTAAAATTCCTCCTTATTAGAAATGTTTCTTTTTCATTGTTTTAACTTTCTCTCAAGACTTTTCATGACGTGTTTTAACTAGTCAGATAATTTTTCCACTCATAAATTTATTATTTTTAATGAAAATAGATTTTCACACACAATGTATTCTTATGGTTTCCACTCTGCCAGCTCTTCCCCAATGCTCCCACTTTCCCACCCACACCTTTTATTTTCTCTCTCATTGAATAAAACAGGCATCTAAAATAATAATAATAGGAAGAAAAAGAAAAAAATAAGTAAAAATAAAATAAAAACAAACAAATCACAATAGGACAAAACAGAAAATAAAGAAAAGAAACTACACAAGAAATACACACAGATACTGATGCACACACATTTGAACACACAGGAAACCCATTAAAACAAAATTGGGGGCTGGAGAGATCGCTCAGAGGTTAAGAGCATTGACTGCTCTTCCAGAGGTCTTGAGTTCAATTCCAAGCAACCACATGGTAGCTCACAACTATCTATAATGAGATCTGGTGCCCTCTTCTGGCCTGCAGTCATACATGCTGTACACATAAATAAATAAATTTAAAAAAAAAAAGAAAAACAAAACAAAAACAAAATTGGAAATCATAATATATAAAGAAAAGATCCGTAAGAGAAAAAGGAAATAAATAATGCTCAGATGAAGCATTGTAAGACAAAACAGAAAAAAGAAAAAAGCCCTCCAACAATACCATTGAGTTTGTATTCTTTCGGCCATCTACCACTGGGCATGGGCCTTGCCCTTAAGTGTGATTGTATACCCTGTGAGACTCCATTGGTGAAGACTAATTTTCCTTTGTTAGTGGTTACCAATTGGAGGTAGCTTATGGGTTAGGAGTGGGCTCATGTGTCCAGTTCCCAATCAGCACTGGGACCCTCTCTGGTCAAGACCTGTTTAGGTCCTGTGCATGCAGCCTCTGTCTCTGTGAGTTCATATATGTGTCAGTCCTGCTGTGTCTAGAAGACCTGTTTCCTTGGTGTCCTCCATCCCCTCTGACTCTTACAATCTTTCCTCCTCCTCCTCTTCTTCAGAGTTCTCTGAGGCCTGAGGGGAAGAATTTTAAGGACACCTTCCATTTAGGATGGAGTGTTCCATAGTATCCAGTTCTCTTCTTTTTTTTTTTAAATCAAGTTCTCTCAACATTGTCCAGTTTTGTGTCTCTGTATTATTCCCATCTACTACAGGAGAAAGTTTCTCTGATGATAGCTGAGCAGGGCACTGATCTATGAGTATAGCATAATGTTAGGAGTCATTTTATTGGTATGTTTCATTTGGAGAATTTAGTATTTGGTTTTCCTCTATGACCTAGAAATATGTAGTCTCAGGTTCTTGACCAACCGAGCAGTATCAGGTATGGGTTCTATCTTACAGAACAATCAGACAGTTGTTGGTTACTCACACAACTGCTGGAGGGCACCCCCTGTGGTGGCCAGGTCCCAGAGTGAGGTAAGGAGTTGGTGAGGGAGGATTAAGTCAGGCCATTGGTTGTCAAATTATCTCACAGTCTGACTGTGTGTAGGTGGACTTTCTCTGTCTCTCCAGTCAGTTCTGTCCTGCCAGCCCACTCCCAAATAACCACACAGAGACTTACAATTAGTTATAAATGCTTGGCTAACACTGTAGGTTTATTTGTAACTACCTCTTACATTTGTAACTACCTCTTTAATTGACCCATATTTAATATCTATAATCTACCACGTGGCAGTACCTTTGGTCAGCATGGTAAATTAGTCCCCTGCTTTCTCTGTGTCTCCTCACAATTCCTGTGGCCCCGCCCTTCTTCTTCCCATTGTCCTCTCAGTTTGGCTCTCCACCTAACCTCTTTCTGCATATCTATTGACCAGTTAGCCCTTTACTAAACCAATGAGAACAACAAATATTCACAGTGTACAAAAATATTGTTTACAGCATTTCCCCCTTTTTGTTTAATTAAAAATGAAGGTTTTACTTTAACAGTGAAATTATATATAACAAAAACAGTTCTCAAGTAAGAATTACAGATATAATATTCAGTCCATTTGTATTTGGCAAATTTAGAGAAAATACTCTATTATCTACCTTATCTTCGTGAGTATAAACTTTTATACCTAATTTACCTTTTAAGTAAGAAAAACTTTATCTAATTATTTAGTCCTTAACTCCATCAAAGACCTCATAAGCGTGTAATGTTACCTAATAACAGGGACATCTGGCTGCCTGGACAGTCACCCAAAGTTCTTCTGTAATATTGGGGCATCCATCTTTGGCCTATAGGCCTAGTACATTTGACAGACATTTATGAGAAGTAGAGGATTTTTAAAGGACTGTCCTACCTTGTCTTGGCAAAATTTGGCAGTCTCTTTTTGTGGGTGTCCTGCTGGCCCATTTTGGATAATATACTTTCTGCAATTGAGACAAGAGCAGTATTTTGCCCAAATGGCTAGCTTTTGCTATAAAGATGGCAACTCCATACAGAGTTTCTGTGATGCCCATCATCTTCTCTGAAGTAAATTGGTACTATGAGGAACAAACATGTCTCACTGTCATGAAAAGCTTTATGTTATTAAAACATTTAAAATGCCATATTCTGTAGGTCTTTGAAGTGTTTGAAGATTACCTATCTATCTAAATTTATCTGTTTAAACTTGAAAACATACCTAATATGACTATAAGATTGTGAGACTAGGAAGCCATGTTTGGCTCTGTTTTTGTGTGTTTGGAACATTTTCTTAAGCTTTCTCAGGTCCTATGTGGATGCAGGTACTGGATGCTGGGCAACAATTGTAAGCAGACATTCTCTGTTCCACCAGTCTGTTCTGTCCTGCCAGCTAACCACACAGAGACTTATTATTAGTTATAAATGCTTTGCCAATAACTTAGACTTGTTACTAACTAGCTCTTACATCTTAAATTGACCCATATTTAAGTTCTACCATGTGGTGGTAGCTTTTTTCAGCACAGCAAGTTCATCTCCTGCTTCCTCTGCATCTCCTTGCAACTCCCATGACCCTGTCCTTCATCTTCCCATCATCCTCTCAGTTTGGCTCTCCAACTTAACCTCTTCCTGTCTAGCCATTGGCCAGTTAGTCCTTTGTTAAACCAATGAGAGCAACGAATATTCATGGTGTACAAAATGATTGTTCCACAGCACATGTACTCACCTACAACTCCAGAGCTGAGGGACAAGGCAGGAGAAAACAGGAATCAGTGGGCTTGTGCACCACCTGCCTACCTGTAACTCTCTGAAAGACCCTGTCTCAAGGAAATAAGGTGGAGAATGATAAAGCAGGATATCTGATATCTCCTCTGCCCTCTACACACATGCAGATACACACACACACACACACACACACACCCCACTCATATACAAAACACATTTAAAACAAAGAATATATATTTTGGTCCATCAGAAGTTACTGAGATTCCCATCAGTAACTAATGAGTATCCATAATCCTCATGGCAAAGAGAATTCTCAGGCAATGGCACCTCATTTGGTAAGTTCCTCAATGGAGCAATGAAGTCATTGCTTAGAAGATAAGTAGTAAATGAAACTGCTGTTTGAATATCTTCCTGTGGGGGTATTTATATAGTGTCTTCAGGAGTGAATAGGAGGTTACCAAGAAGAGGGTGGAGCACTGACCCTTGAAAAAAGAAGCCAGAGGCCTGAAGTACATGCTTTTCCCCATCTTTGCTGTTCCCTTTATAGTCAAACATATTTTCTGGAGCCATATTCATAAAGCTGGCATTTGGACTGGACCTTTACTTGTCGATCTTCATCCTTTTGGCTATCACTGCTGTTTTCACAATCACTGGTGAGTCCTCTGTGTCCTTGGTTGAGATGTGCCACCTGCTGCTGATCCCACCCATGTGTGTGCACATGTGTTTGTGCCTGTATCATAGTGCAGAAAAATAGCCACTAAATAAGACACTCCATTAAGGAACCAATGATATATTCCCACACTAGAGCAAACATGGTTTTGCTGGATGGCTTTGCACAAGGACAGCTAAATAAGAAAACCAAAGTGATATTAAACTTCTGCCCTTTCTCCTACTTTATATTTATAATTAAGTCTAACAGTGAAACCACACTGTAAGAGAAACTTTGAGCAGACAGATACAAGACAAGGGATATTCATGGTATCATATCCCATTATTATAGAGCTAAGGAAGCTGAGACAGGAGAATTGAGAGTTCAAGGCCAACCTGGGCTACAGAGCAAGGCCCTGTCAGGAAAAAGACAAAGTTGAGGGAGAAGGGCCAGGGAAGTGAGGGGAGGAGAGAGAATGGGAGGAGAAGAGAAGAGAAAACAGAACAAAAGAAAGAATAAGGCTAGAGAGAGAGTAGAACTAATGAAAGACATACTGGGGAGATAATGCTGTGGAAACAGGTTTTTTTAGGTATGGTAGCTCACACTTGTAATCCCAGGAATGGGAAACAGGCAGAAGGACTGCCAGGAGTTCAAGACCAGCCTGGCCAACATAGAGACTCAAGAGCAGCCTTGGCTACAGAATAAGACTCTATCTCAAATACAGATGAACTAAGAATCAAGCTTGTGACTCAGCCTGCAGCTTCTCTATTTTCTTGTTTTGGTTTTTAGCTACTAGTCTAAGCTACCCAGTCCATTCTTGGACTGACTCTGGACCTCAGAGGACCTTGAGGCTTACACCCTTTTGGCCTCAACCTCCCAGGTAGCTGGACTAACAGGCTCACTCCTGGCAGCCAGGGGCTTTGGATGTTTCTTCCTGCCATTTTTAATGTGTTTTTTTTTTTAATGCATCTGGGGTGGAGGAGAAGCCATTTCTGAAGGCAAACACATAACTGCATGTGGATAAAAGGCTGGTTCTTGTCTTTATCTCCACAGGGGGCTTGGCATCCGTGATTTACACAGATACCCTCCAGGCCATTATCATGCTGATTGGATCTTTCATCCTCATGGTGTTTGGTAAGCCAGGACTACATCTATAGATCCCTAGATTCTTGTTTCTGTCTATCTGTCCATTATTGCTTCCTTCAAATTCTCCTGAGTCATATTTTCCTGTCATTATTATAATTCCCATCGTGGAAATGTTTGCCTAGCATCTTTCTTGCTTTATTTTATCAAAAAGAAGAAAATGAGTTTTTTTTTCCTTTAAAAATATTGCTTTGGTTAATTTTGTTATTTAACCTCCATTTCTTTGTGCTCAGAATAGATGAAACCCCTTGGCTGATAACTTCAGAGGAGTTTGGTTGAAAGTATAAAAGCCATTGGTTTCTGTTGTAATTGTATCAATAATAACTGTTAAAGTAAAAGAGGCCATTCCAAGGTGAATGGAACAAATCTCCTAACTATACCGCTCCATGGATAGAAAAACAGTTTATCGTGGAGGGAACTGCCTGGTTATCTCACAGGCATAGAGAGCCGCAGTTCAGCAGGAAAGCAAGTGGACTTGATGTGGTAGTCAGCAGGATGTTGGTCCTTGAACTGCTGGGGACTGTTCTGGTTAATCAGGAACTGGGTGCACTTTGCACCTCAGCTGCCCATTAGGGGAAAAGAAGGGAAGTAGTGGCTTTCTTGACAAACAGAAACCTGAATCGTGAAGTTTCCTGAGGAATGCTGAGTTTAGGTTTCTTTATACCTGGTATGAATTCTTATGTTTATTTAGTAAGAACCAGGCAGGGTTGGGCTGGGGCCCTCATCCTAGAATGTTGTCAGCATTGCCGTTTGAGGGCCTGCTTGGTGACAGAAAAGTTTTGCATTTGAGAGAGAGAGACAGAGACAGAGATGGACAGAGACAGAGACAGAGAGAGACAGAGACAGACAGAGACAGAGAGAGAGATGATGAGGAGGAGGATGATGAGGATGATGATGATGAGGAGGAGGATTATGAGGATGATGATGAGGAGGAGGAGGAGGAGGAGGATGATGATGGTGATGATGAGGATGATGATGATGATGGTGATGATGATGATGATGAGGCGGAGGATGATGATGGTGATGATGATGATGGTGATGATGATGATGATGATAACGGGTGCAGGGGAGGGACTGGAGAGAGAAAAAGAAGTGAAAACGATGTTTCAATTTCAAAAAGCAACCAAGCGATGGTGGCTCATGCCTTTAGTCCCAGCACTCTGGAGGCAAAGGCAGACAGATTTCTAAGTTTGAGGAAGCCTGGTCTACAGAGTGAGTTCCAGAACAGTCAGGACTACACAGAAAAACCCATCTCAAAAAATCAAACAATAATAATAATAATAATAATAATAATAATAATAATAATAAATTTCCCAAACCAAACACTTACTAAAATAAAAAACCTTTTGATTTATCTAGAACTTTCACTAAATACAGAATTAAGTATTAGAAAATTTCAGGTAACTATTAACCAGTTGTATTATTTTATATAACAATCTATTAAAAGGGGGTACTCTCTGAATCTCTTGCCTGTTCATAGGATACTTTTCCTCCTACTGAGTTGCCCTTATCAAGTCTTGATATGAGGATTTGTGCCTAGTCTTATTGTATTGTATCATGCCATGTTTGGTTGATATCCCTGGGAGGCCTACTCTTTTCTTAAGGGAAATGGAGGAGCAGTGGATCTGGGGGAGAGGAGAAGTATGGGGACCGAACTGAGAGGAGTGGAGGGAGGGGAAGCTGTGGTTGGGATGTATATCAGGAGAGAAGGTCACTGAGGTTAGCATGGACTCCACTTCAGGGAATAATTATTAACAGCAGCTCTCTGCAATGTGCAGGAGACATTGTATTTCTCTAATGCTTTTGCAGCATTTATTGAAGTTGGAGGCTATGAAAATTTTACAGAGAAGTACATGAATGCTATCCCATCTGTAATTGAGGGGGACAACCTGACAATCAGCCCCAAGTGCTACACTCCTCAGCCGGACTCCTTCCACATCTTCCGAGATGCTGTCACTGGAGACATTCCATGGCCAGGAACTGCATTTGGAATGGTTATTACAGCTTTGTGGTACTGGTGCACAGACCAAGTAAGTGAATAAGCGTGTGTGTCGGGTGGGGGAATGTCTGTTACTTCTCATCTCATACAAAAGCATCTAGGTTCTAGTTTCTACACCTAAACATCATTTTTAAATCCAAACATTTCCACAAGACCAGTGAAAAAAAGCTTCCTGGTGCCACATCCTACATCGTATCATGTCCCTTCAAAGCAAACAGAGCAGGCTCCTTCAACTAAATGTTTTGCTGTTTATCATCATTCTTCTTGTACTGAGAGTGTGTCTGTGAACCATAAGCACAGATATGACCTTAGACCTCATTAGAAGTAAATGCTCTCAGACACTACCCTACCCCTTATTCAGTCCAGTTTTAGAAAGAAAGCAGGCTGAGCAAGCTAGTAAGCAGAATTCTTCTATGGCTTCTGCTTCATTTCCTGCTTCCATGTTCCTGCCCTGAGATCCTTCTCTGGTTTCCCTCAGTGATGGATTTATATGCTATAAGGTAAAATAAACTCTTTTATTCCCAAGTTGTTTTTGGTCATTGTGTTTTATCTTGGCAATAGAGACCCTAACTAAGAAACCCTAACAGAAATTTGTACCAGGTCATGGAATAGTGCTCTGATGGACCTGACTGTGTATTTTGGGAAGGATTGTGGTAGCATTTGAACTTTGGGCTAGTAAATACATTAAGTGCTCAAAGCAGTGGGCTGTTCTGTGGGAGTTTGGAAGATAAGGCTATGGAGAGAAGGGCAGACAATGGGGCTACCTTACAAAGTTCCAGAGGGAAGTTTGAGAGTCCTTTAAGAATTCCATCAGAGCCATTTGATATTTTGTATTTAGCATCAATGAAATGAGACCTTTGCTTTACTAGGACAGTGGATGCTGGTCAGCTGGGGCTTCGAAATCAGCCATGATTAAGAAGCATCCAGCACCTTTGATGTGAAGTGTTCTGGGAAGTGTTTCCTTAGGGCTGACACACAGAAGCTGTGGCCCAGAAGCAAGGCTGTACCTAGTGCTGGTAGCCAGACTTAGTAATGTGTGATAGTTTTCCAGGTGGTACTGGTTTTGAAGTCATGAAGGGGCTGTGGAGAACCACTGAGGCTTGGCACTGTGAGAGTTCAGGAGAAGATATTAATAAATGTGCAGGCTTAGTTACAGTAGAAGCCTCAGGATTGACAGGGCCATGGAAAGAAGTGGAGGCTTGGTATGATGTGACAAAGTCAGAGTCACCCAAGAGAGGCCAGAACATGATACTGGTGAAGGTGCAGTTCAGTTGCAGTAGAGACTCCAGCATTTTGAAGATGCAAGGATCACAAGATGACCACCGAGGGTAGAAGCAGGAGTAGGGTGGAACCTGCCTGAGCCTAGGAGACAAGCTGCATGTGCTTCTGTCTTAGGATTTTTATTTGCTGAGACGAAACACCATGACCAAACAGTAAGTTGAAGAGGAAAGGGTTTATTTGGCTTATACTTCCGCATCACTGTTCATTATCAAGGCAAATCAGGGTAGGAACCTGGAGGCAGGAGCTGATGCAGAGACCATGGAGGGATACTGCTTACTAGTTTGCTTCCAATGGCTAGCTCAGCCTGATTTCTTATAGAACCCAGGACTACCAGCCCAGGGATGGAACCACCCACAGTGGGCTGGTTCCCCTCCCCCATCAATCACTAATTAAGAATATGCCTTACAGATGGATCTCACGGAGACAGTTCCTCAAATGAATTTCCTTCCCCCCCCCCCAATGACTCTAGCTTGTGTCAAGTTGACATAAAAATCAGCTGTACAGATCCAGATGGCAGGTCCAGTGAAGAGCTGCTGCCCAAGCCATTTGGAACTCAGAGGATGATGAATGGGTTCCAGGCATCAAGCACTGAGCTTATAATACTCTTGAGTCTTAGTTTTGCTTTGATTTGATTGTGACTGTGATTCTTCCTGCTTTGGGTAAGAACTACATACTTCTGATTTTTTGGGATCCCATTGTCAAGAGACTTTGGAATTTTAGAGAGACTTTGGCTATTTTGGAGAAACTTTATACTTTAAAAGAAACTTTGGGAATGATCTTGGAGGAAATGGAGAGGGGAACCACAATCAGAATATACAATATGGAAGAATCCATTTTCAATTAAAAAAATAAGAAAAAAGAATACTTTGAATTTTTTAAGAAACCAAACTGTTAAAATGTTTGAAATTTTAAAGACTATGGGACTTTTAAAAATTAGAATGTTTTATATTGTTATATTAACATAAATATGAGATCTTGGGGATAAACAAGGAGGAAAAGGTTATAGTTTAACAGTGATGTGTTTGTGTGTCAAGTTGAAAAGGGGTCAATTTTGCTACATAGCTTTGTGTCAACTTAACACAAGCTAGAGTCATTTTAGAAGAGTGAACCTCAGTTGAGAAAATGCCCCCCCAGACTGGCCTGGGGAAAGGTCTGTGGTGCATTTTCTTAACTGATGGTTGATGTGGGAAGTTCTAGTTCACTGTGGGCAGTGCCGCCTATGGGCTTAGGATCCTGGATGCTCTAAGAAAGCAAGGTGAGCAAGCCATGAGGAGCAAGCCAGTGAGCAGCACTCCTTCATGGCCTCTGCTCTACTTCTTGTCTCCAGGTTCCTGGATTCCTTCCCTGGCTTCCTTCAGTGATGGACTTATAAACTGTAAGGTGTAATAAATAATTTTCTCTCCAAATTGCTTTTGGTTGTGGTGTTTTATCACAACAGTAGAAACCCTAACTAAAGGCAATTATCAAGTGAAAGAATCCCTATTTTTGACAATGTTTTAGAAGAAAATACTAAGAAGTTGTAGTTTTATGAGAAGCTTGGGATATAAACAGTAGAACATCTGCCTGGCAAATACAAGACCCTGGGTTTGAACCCCTAGCACTGCAAGATGTGGGGGGAGAAAAGAGAAGTATACAAGACATTATGGAATTGTTTTATAAATCATGCTTTTCTACAGAACTCTTGAGAGATTTGCATAAGTTCAGTAGGAATTTTAAATTATATGCATTCTTCTCTGAGGATCATCATAACTAAATATGATTCATAGCTAGGTGTTCTCAGAACATTCTGAAATAATCTACATGGATGTCTGTCTCATTGGTCTACTCATTGCCTGATTATTGTGTTCCCATAGAAACAGGTATGTAGTTCAAATCTTAAATGGTCTTATAATAAAAAACCCAGTACCAGATATTGGGGTGAAAGATGAAAGATCAGAGAAGCAGAGCAAGCCATAGCCAACCTCCCCTCACCAACTCCTTAGCCAATCCTGTTTCCATGAATCCTCAGACTGAAAGCCTCTGAGTCCTCACAAGAAAGGTCTCAGCCAAAAAGAGCCTTTAGTTCCTGTCTCCTCAAGCTTTATAGAACTTTCTCCACCCTGTCATATTACTTCCTGGGATTAAAGGCATGTGTGCTTCCCAAGCAAAGGCATGAGATCTCAGGTGCTGGTATTAAAGATGTATGCCACCACTACCTGGCTCTGTTTTCTCTCCTAGACTGAGTCAGTCTCATGTATTTCAGGGTTACCTTGAACTCACAGAGATCCAGACAGATCTTTGCCTAGTCAAAGAGGCAATTACCTCATAACAGCAGAAAGATCCTGGTGGTGCCAACAACGTTTATTCACTGCTTAAAACACAACATAAGTCAGTATTACTACTATAGGGTGCTGTTGATTTTTTCTGCTGTTTTGAGGGGCTTACCACCCAGCTCCCAAATAAATCACACATGGAGGCTTATCCTTAATTATAAATGTCTGGCCTTAGCTTGGCTTGTTGATATCCAGCTTTTCCTAACCTAAATTATCCTGTCTAGCTTTTGCCTTCAGGTTTTTACCTCTCTCTATTTCTGTATACATTTCATTGTTTCTTACTCCATGACTTGCTGTGTAGCTAGGTGGCTAGCCCTTGATGTCCTCCTCCTTCTCTTGCTCCTTCCTTCTTTCTCCCAGATTTCTCCTTCTATATATTCTCTCTGCCTGCCAGTCTTACCTATCTCTCTCTCTCTCCTGCCTTGCTATTGGCTGTTCAGTTTTTTATTAGATCATTAAGGTATTTTACACAGGCACTGTAACACAGCTTCACAGAGTCAAACATATGCATCATAAACAAAAGCAACACACCTTAAAATAATACTCCACAACAATAGGCATTATGTAATGCAGCCTGGACACCCTATGCATTCTCATGAACATAGGCACATACTTGTCACAGTACACCTATAGAGGTCACAGGACAAGCACAGATGTCAGTCCTCACATTCCACATGGATCTTTTGGCCACTGTTTCCAAGGCTAGCTGGCCAGAAAGTTTCCAAGGATTTTCCAATCTCTGTACCCCATTAGCCATAAGAGCACTGGGATTACAGACACACGCCACCCTGCCCAGGTTTGCATGGGCTCTATAGACCAAAATCTGGGTTCTTGTGCTTTTATAGAAAGTGAAAACATCTGAGACATCTCCCTGGGAGCTTCTAAACATATTTTAACTATAGCTAATATGTATTGACTTACATATGCCAAGAGTCTTACATACATTGCTCATATTCAGAATGTTATGAGAGAGTTAAGATTGCTTGAGGAACGAAGCCACATAATATACAAATTAAATGGTATTTCAAATCATAGTATTCCTGCAAAGCCCATTAGTTTACACCAACACCATCACTTCTTATTGCCATTTTAAACTATGAAAGACAGCTTGGACATCATTCTCTGGTTGTCTCACTCACTGTATTGTGTTTTCCTGGCAGGTCATTGTACAGCGCTGCTTGTGTGGCAAGAACATGTCCCATGTGAAGGCTGCCTGCATAGTGTGTGGGTACCTGAAGCTGCTGCCCATATTTTTCATGGTAATGCCAGGGATGATCAGCCGAATTCTGTACACAGGCAAGCCACAGACACACTTAATCTTGATTTTATTCTTAAATTCTTATAAGAATTTATTCTTTTAAATTCTTTTAGATGTATTTTCTGTGTATGGGTATTTTGCCTACATGTATGCCTGTGTGTTATGTGCATGCCTGGTGCCAACAGAGGCCAGAAAATGTCATCAAATTCTCTGGAATTTGAGTTATGGGTCGTTGTAAGCTGTCGTGTGGATATTGGGAACCAAACCCAAGTCCTCTGCAAGAACAGCAAGTGATCTTGACTGCTGAGCCAGCTCTCCAACCCCAAGTATTTTTAAGATATAGCAAAACCTTAATAAATAGGAACCTGTTCTAGGTAGAAATAAAAGGTGAACTCAAGGATGTGAAAATAGCTTGTACCAGTGTGTCAGAGAAAGAAAAATTAGTTTTGCATATTTGACACTGTTTCTCTTTGTACTCTGCTTATGTCCTTTGAGACATTTGAAACAGTGAGTGTAGATAGAAATTTTTCTGTGTCCTGCAGCTATTCAGTCTCAAATAACACACAAAGGCTTATCTTAATTACAAGCTGTTTGGTCTGTGGCCCAGGCTTATTACTAACTAGCTCGTTCATCTTAAACTAACCCATTTCTTTTAATCTATACATTGTCAAGTGGCTGTTACCAGTCTGCTGGAATATTGTTCCTTGGGCAGCTGGATGGCATCTCCCCTAACCCTATCTTTCTTCTTCCTATATCTCTGAAAGATTTCATGCCTAGCTGTCTCCTGTCTTGCCATAGGTCCAAGCAGCTTCTTTATTAACCAATGGCAGCAACATATATTCACAATGTAAAGAAAGACCATCCCACAGAACTTCCCCTTTTCTGTCTAATCAAAAAGGAAAGTTTTAATTTTAACATAGTAAAATTACATATAAAAAACAGTTATCAAGCAAGAATTACAGTTACAATGTATGGTCTATTTGTATTTGGCAAAATTAAAGAAAACATTTTATCATTTATCTTATTTTTCTGAGTCTAAAGTTTTATATCTAATTTATCTTTTTGTTTGTTTGTTTGTTTTTGTTTTTTGAGACAGGGTTTCTCTGTGCAGCTTTGGTGTCAGTCCTGGATCTTGCTCTGTAGACCAGGCTGGCCTTGAACTCACAGAGATCACCTAGCTCTGCCTCCTGAGTGCTGGGATTAAAGGCATGCACCACCACCACCCGGCTCTAATTTATCTTTTATCATGACTAAGGAAAATGATAATTATAACTATGTAGTCTTCAACACCATCAAAGACCCTAGAAGGATATAATATTATCCGAGTAAACAGAAAGTGCATTGCAAGCAACTTCCATAATTCTAGAAATGATAGAGACATTTGGCTGCCTGGAAGATCACCCAAAGTTCCTCTTCAATGTTGGGATATCTACCTTCAGCCTATAGGCTAGAGTCTCTGGCATATTTTTCAGTGAAGCAGGAAATTTGAAGGGCTGTTTGTCTGGCAAAATTCAACAGTCGCTTTTTCTCTGTGTCCTGTAGAATGTCTGGTAGTTTCTTCTGTGAAGCATACACATGAAGGACCATCTCACCTTGTTTTGGCAAAGTTCAGTAGTCACTTTCTTATGGATCCTGCATGTCCAGTTTATACAACATATTGTCAATCAGTCCAGGCAAGATCAGTTTCTTGCTGAAATGATTAGCCTTTTCCACATTGTAAGCAAACTCCATAATGAGTTTCTTTGATGCCCATCATCCTCTTTGAAGTAATTGGTGCTGCCAGGACCAGAGCGTCTCACTGTCCAGAAAAGTCTAAGTCCTTTGTTTAAGTTCTTTTTTATTTAAATTTTTTTCATTTTACATACAAACCCCTGTTTCCCCTCCCTCCCCTTTTCCCATTCCCCAAATCTAAGTTCTTAAAACATTTTAAATGCCATATTCTGTAGGTCTTTGAAGTGTTTGAAGGTTACCTACCTATCTGAAATTATCTCTGCACATCTAGAAAACCTAACTAACATGACTATAAGTTTGACTATTATAGATGACTATTAATTTGTATTTTTAATTATATATTACAATTTCAAATAAACTGTATAAACATAATACCCCAAACAAGAGCAGAAATATACATATAGTATAGCAAAATTAAGTTTAAATTTGTATCAATAAACCAAAATTCATACTAATGTAAAATTTTTTTAGATTAACAGTTGTTTTTCGGATTAAAGTAGATTCAATAATCTACCTTTTCTTTTCATCATTTCTATATTATATGCCCCTTTTTTCTTTAGAAAGAGATTGACTATGACCATTAGCCATTTATATCCAAGCCCCTTTAAATGAAAACAAACATTCATAAACAATATTTTTGGAATTGGGAATAGTTTTCTATACTACTTCCTGCTGATTAGGGTGCTGGTAATTTTGTGGGGATCCTGAGAAATTCAGAATTATGGTCAAGTCCTTACTGGGGTATTTTGTGTGGTTGGTCCATCTCAGCCAGTAGCCTTGAAGCTGTTGTAGATGTTGGATCACCTGGGCCATTGTTACCATCAGAGACCTTTCAGGGCATCTTGCTCAATCAAACTATATTAACCTAGAAGGAATCTGTAGCTTATCTTCTTTGGAAACAAAAGCAGAACCTCTTTTCCCAAGCAACATATCCTTAGACCAAAATTTTGAAGTTAAGAGACCTTTAGAACATATATATATGTTTAACTTAGCAGCCTTAAAATCAAATGTCTCTGTAGTTAAAACAAAATACCAAAGACAATACAGTAATATGCAGTATCCAGACTCTATGTGTATTTTCCATCTTTACATGGCTTTTTAAAAAATTATTCTATTTCTTTTTTAAGGACTTACTCTACCCGGTTTTTCTCTCTCAAGCCTACATATATTTTTAAACATACTGTTTAAAAATCCATCTGAATCTGTTTTATTGTATATCTGTAATCATTTTCTGACCATTGCTTTAAACTGCAGCATGGCTAGGACCAAACAGTGGCTCCACCCTGCTCTTCCTTCCAACATGATAGAGGTACATTCACTGTCAGCTCTGGGAGCCATACTCACTACCCCAACTCTGGGAAGGAGCAGGTTCACACAGCCACCAAGCAGCTTGCAGCACACTGCCCACAAACTTCAGTCAAGTGCTCTGTAGCAGGACCTCTTGAAAGAGCTGTCTGTACTGCCAGCAGGAACCAGGAAACTATCTCATTTAGTGATCAATGGGGGAGGACCTGGCCCAAGGTGGGTGGTGCCATCTCTGGACTGCTGTTCTTGGGTGCTATAAGAAGGAATTGGAGAGCAAGCTGGTAAGCAGCTCCCCTCCATGGCCTCTGCATCAGCTCCTGACACCAGGATCCTGCCTATTTGAGTTTCTATCCTGACTTCCTTCAGTGATGAACAGCAATGCTGAAGTATAAGCCAAATAAACACTTTCTTACTCAACTTGCTCTTTAGTCATGGTGTTTTGATTTAGCAATAGAAACCATAACTAAGAGAGTTGGGGAGGCTTGTCTCTGAGGTTCCTATTAAAGTTCCTAAATTTTTGATTTCCAGATTTCCCTCAGTTTATGTTTTCTCATTGGTTCTATTTCCACTACAATGTTTTGAACTGTTTCCTTTGTTTCATTCCAATGCTGTGTGTGTGAGTGTGTTTTCATTAATATATTTATTCATATCTTCTTTAAGAACCTCTAACATATTCATAAAGGCTATTTTGAAGTCCTTTTCTTGTGCATCAACTATATTGCATACTTTAGTAGAATTTCTGGTCTCTAGTGGAGACATATTGCCTTGGCTGTTATTGGTTGTGTTTTTATGCTGGTATCTAGGCATCTGGGTTTGAGAAGATTGTAATTCTTGATGTGAATATCTGTTGTTGTCTTTGATGAGTGTTTTGTCCCTTAGTTTCTGTGCTCTCTCTGGTTCTTGGGGGAGTGTGGTGGCTGTGGGTGGCCTAGTAAAGAGTGCTTCTGAGAGCCGGCCAGGTGTAGACACTGGAGTCCTGGGCAGAATGTTTTTCTAGGTGTTGGGAGATGACAGAATGGTAATGAGCTAGAAGGGAAGGCAAAGGAGGTCCACAGGTGGGAAAAAGCAGCATGTGCCACCAGGATCTATGTAGTCCCCTGAGAATAAAGGTAGAGAAAGGGAGGCTAGAGCAGTTGGCCTGCTACAGAGATGGGGGTAGGGGATTAGATTTGGAGCAGAGGACGGAAAGTGAAAATTGTCTCCCTGATTCACTGGTCTTTGTGACTGGCAGGATTCTAGAGAATGCATCCAGATATTGTGGCTGAGACAAGGGGATGGGGTAGTGAGGAAGGCTGCAAGATTCACTAAAGATTGGAGCAGAGAGGAAAGAAATGCCATGACAGGTGATATGCTACAGAGCTGGGGGTGAGACTAGGGGATTGGATTTGGAGGAGAGGAAGGAGAGTGAAGAGCATCAGCTGCTTCCCTGGCAGTGGGTTTCCATGGAATTCTGGAGACTGATCAGCTCCTTCCACATGCTTTCAGGCTCTAGCTGGGTCATATCTAAGGGACAGTCCTGCCTGTTGGGTCAGTCCATTGAGATCTATGAAAATGAGACAATGACAATGTCGTGGTAGAGGTAAAGAGGTACCAAATCTTTGACATAAAATTAAAAAATTGAATCTCTTTTTCCGGGCAAGGGTCTTTTCCTCCACCGATGAGCTTACCTTTGTCCAATGGTTACAAACTATGCCTTCTTGAGTCTAGCTCACTGAACTCACCTCTGAATATCTCCTCAGATATGGTGGCCTGTGTTGTGCCTTCTGAGTGTGTAAAGCAGTGTGGTGTTGACATTGGCTGCACTAACTATGCCTATCCAACAATGGTGCTGAAACTGATGCCCATGGGTAAGTAAAAGCCTGGACTCACATAGCCTCAGATGCTTGGTCTGCAGATGAGCATAGAAAGGGTTGTGGTATAATCCTCAGCAATTACTACTTTGCTCTCATTATTCAGCTCTGTTCATAGACATTACTTGGGCACTTTTTACATAGTGCCAACCATATGTTGAGCCTAGACATTCCAGAGATGCTCCAGATTTCTTCTGTTAGGAAAATCTTGACTCTTTAGACTCAAGACTCTTGGAAGAAAAATAAGAATATTTAAATATTCTTTTTGATAATAAAAAGCATTTTTAACCACAAGTCTATATTTCCAGAGAAGTCAAGGTTAATTATGGGCCAATGACACTAAGACATTAGATCTCAATCTATTCAATTTATAATCACTTATTGAATGTATTATGTCCCAGCCACTAGCTTGGGTGTATAGAAACATTGGTGAAGTTTCAAAAATAAGTTCCCCTACCATTTAGAATCCACATTTCAGTTTCCTGGGATATAAAATAAGCTGCATATAGAAGTAAATAAAATATTAAGATGCTGGAGAGTGACTGTGGTGAATTGAAGCAGATCAAGGTAGAGAACACTTTCAGAATGAAGGGAACATAGCCCACAGATCTGACACCATATTCCCCCATCCTCTGTTCTAGAAGATGTGGGGCCAGAGGGAACTAGAGCATCAGGTTCCTATAATGATTCCAAACTCTTGGCTTTTCCTCTCCAAAACAGCAGAACTATTAACTATATTTTTCCACTAACTCTTTGTGTGGTCAAGAGATCACTGAAAAGAAAGATGGCATCACAGAGCTTATTCTGTTCTAAGAGTAGGTTTCAGTACATGACATCTGAGTTTGTGCTGGGAACTAAATTCCCCATTGTGTGATATTGAGATCACCAGGAATTATGCAAAGAAGTGCCACATGCATTTCTATTACATGCATATTTTGATATCTGCTCAAATAGTCAATGTTCCAGACAAACCCATTGTCTTGAAGCAATGCCCTATTTATAGCCTGGCATTCACAAAAAAAGGATATGCAGTCACTAACCGCAGCTTGTACCCCCTCCTTACCCCAGGACTTCGAGGCCTGATGCTGTCAGTCATGGTGGCCTCTCTTATGAGCTCCCTGACCTCAATCTTCAACAGTGCCAGCACCCTCTTCACCATCGACCTCTACACCAAGATGAGGAAGAAGGCATCTGAGAGAGAGCTCCTGATTGCTGGACGGTGAGGAAACCTGGTCTCTGCCTAGAACCCCTCTCAGGAAGGGAAGATGGAGTGATGAATTAAAGTTTGTGTATCCTTAGCTTTAGTGAAAATAATGATCATTCTATAGTGGAAGAAGAAACAGTAGAAACAATTTAATTCAACTTAAATTTTTACACAGACAAAAATTGAGGCCATTTAAATGAGATGTTTGCTCTTCATATTTTAAGTGCTTCAGGTGAGTTTTTTTGTTTTAACTTTTCCTCTGACAACCTCCTCCTATCACATCTTCACAAATTATCACCTACTCTTGGTGCTTCATCTTTAGATTCATCCAAGTACATCAAATGCTTGGGATAATGAATTTACTACCACAAATGTGATTATCAACTTCACATTCATTATGAATTAGAAAGGCACAGACTTGGGTAAAGGACTAGTTCAAGAAGTTGCTTAGAGGGTTTTGTCAACCAAACAATCCCCAAGTAGTCTGGGAGTCCAGAAGACAAATGGAGTAAAAACAATCAGGGAGCATGATCCCATTTTTCTCTTCATTAGTAACAAGTAGACCCAACACCATCATAGCATTTTGTAAAATGAGTTGAATATTAAAGTATGACATACATACAGGGGACATGGAGAACATAACTATACATTTTAGTGGTATATCTCAAAAGAAGCATACATGCAGCTACTGTACACATTAGTATTTCATTACTTATGTTAATACACACAGTATAATGACATTCAATAATAATTATGATAATCCATGTTTCCATATACAATTTGTTTCAGTTCCTTGCTGTGTAGTACTCCATTATCTCAATGCCTCAGCGTTATCTGCTCTATTGTTCATGGCCATGTTGCTTTGGTTTAACTCTCTTACTGATTATGACTTATTATAACTTAGAAAAAATAGATTGGTAAAATAAGTGGCAAGAATACAGATCATTTACCTTTCATACTTACCAATATTGAATAATATACTTAGAGTATGTTTATTCTTCGCTTTTGACAGTAATAATAGCTTTACTAGGTTAAACACTTGGAGATGGAAACCTGGAGGAGCTCACTTGGCCCAGATCTTGACTGGATAAAGGCTGTAAGAGAAGAGAATGGAGTGGCATAATTTTGCTTCTTTGTTTGCTTTTCTGAGCTGGTATTCAAGATACAGTGATTACACTAGTCAATACATCTTCTTGGACATAAGTCCTTTTTAAGTCTCAATGACAAAGTAATATTTGTTTCATCTTTCTTACCAAATATCAATCTCCCAAAATACAAATATGGAAAAAACACACATTACAAAAATACTTGCTCCATGTAAGCAAGCTATGCCAGATCATGCTGGCCCACTTGAGTGTGTGACAGAAAGCAATCGAAGTGGACTGGGAAGCATCTGGTTTTCTTTCCAAGGGAACAATGACAATAGTAATGGTGTAATTTATTGAATCTTTACTGTCTTCTGGGGTTCATGATTGTCACATTTAAGTTTTGTTTCAAGGTGGCAGAGACTTCATAAAGTTTAAGTGGACATTGGTATCTCAGTCTTCTGCCCAAAGACTTGTTCATCCATTTACCCACCACCATGTCCATATTTCAGATGAATATGAAGATGATGAGATTTCATGCAGAATCTTGTTAATTATATTTGCTCATTTACTCATATACAAAGCATAGAAGTCCCTAGGTTTAGAAAATACATAACAGGAAAAATGCATGAACTAGTATTTCTTGTCAATTAATCTAGCATTCTGGCAAAGATAGAGGCTATTTTAATCTTTACTAATGAACACTCATTTAGTTTTCTCTAGCTAAGAAAAACATAAAAACTGGATTCTACTTTATTACAAAAATAACTACCAATTAACAAAACTAACACAGTATTAATTTCTGAGATATGTACATTGAATTAAAGAATGATTAAACAACATCTGACATTTGACTTATTAGAAAGCATTAATCTTAGAAGAAGCCTTTATGACAGGTGTAGATAAATATTGTTGACATTGAATTAACAGATAATTAGCACAGCATGGGTTCATATCAGGTCAAGAAACTTAGTTGTGTTTTGAAAATGAATGAATGAATGGCACAAGGACACATTTTTAAAAATCAACAAATATGGTGCTCTTGTTTAATGTCTGGATTATTTTTTATAGGTTGTTTGTCACTGTATTAATTGTCACCAGCATCTTGTGGGTCCCAATAGTAGAAGTATCTCAAGGTGAACAACTGATCCACTACACAGAATCCATTTCTAGCTACCTTGGGCCTCCTATTGCAGCTGTCTTCCTGCTTGGAGTCTTCTGTAAAAGGGTCAATGAACAAGTAAGTGAAAAATGGGATTTTCCCTGTGAGTGTAAGAAAAATTTGTTTCTCTCCCTGGTGTCACAAGATGCATTCTTGCTCTTCCATGTGTACACCCAAGGCCTGTTTCAATTTCTACTGTGGTCACTGCAATGTCTGGTTGTTCCTAAAGTGTGATGTGACACTTGTTCTGCCCATTCATAGTACAGTCTTTACATGATTTATAAAACATCAATTGCACGATACAGTGCTGGAGAGCATGAGTTTAGGAGATGAACTGTCAGTGTCCCATCAGGACACTAATATACTTTTTTTTTAATTTTTTTTTAAATTTTTATTTTGCAATACAATTCAGTTCTACATATCAGCCACAGATTCCCTTGTTCTCCCCCCTCCCGCCCCCCTCACCTTCCCCCCAGCCCGAGGACACTAATATACTATATGAAGCAAATAACTCCACTCTGTCCAATGAAGATGATAATAGTGACTACTTTATAGGAGTTGCTATGAGGAGCAAATGAGATAGCATAGTAAATATTTTTAAAAGCTAGTAAAAAATTAAAACATGTTCATTGTTATTGTGATGGGAATAGTTGATCTTTTTACTTATATGTCTAATCCCTTATGTGTTTCTAGCTGTTTACTACATTATGTGATTTTCAGGCAAGTGACAGATTCATAGCACTTAGTGTCTAGTGATTTCTTAGCTTTTCAAATTGTGTAGCATGAATATCATAATTCCATTTGTTCTCCAAAATAAAATACAAGCTTTTATTCTATATATAAAAGACATATCAGGACATTTTTCATTTTGGGTCAGTGTTGACAGTAGAATCCTGTGGTTGGACAGTTGACAGTGTGATGGTATTTCAAGACCACAGAGGACAACTTTCACTGATAGCTTGTATTTGCAATTATCCCAGTTTGTTGATCCTTACCTAATAAAATTGTAGTAATTAATTATGACTTACCTGAATGAGTGTCTCATTTTTCCTAAGCACTCTTGGTTGTGTTCTTGTTTTGTTTTTAACAGGGTGCATTCTGGGGTCTGATGGTTGGACTCGTGATGGGCCTTATCCGTATGATTGCAGAGTTTTCTTATGGGACAGGGAGTTGCCTGGTCACCACTAACTGTCCCAAGATCATCTGTGGAGTGCACTATCTATATTATGCCATCATTCTCTTTTCCGTGTCTGTGTTGGTTATCCTGGGAGTTTCTTTCTTAACAAAACCCATTCCTGATGTACATGTGAGTAATGCACAAACTAGTAGTTCTTTGCTTTCATAATTTGCATAATGGCAACTTCAGCTAATGCCAGGCTAATGGGATTGTTGAACTGTTAGATTTAGGAGGAACCTAAATGATAACCAAGCAGTTATTCAACTGAACAATTTGATTGAGTATGTGTGAAGCAACAGTATATTGCTAAGAGGCTAAGAAATGGGCAGAAAGTTTTTAGTGCCATTAAAATGCCTCCACAGTTAAAAGGGCTTTCTGAGCAAGCCCAGGAACAACCTGAGTTCAATCCCTGGAACCCACATAATGGCTGAAGGAGGGCACTGACTCCACAAAATCATCCTCTAACTGCCATACATGCCTGTGAATGCACCCACAAACACATATCACACACAAACAATAAAAAACAGTGAGCGTACCATTTCAAAAGCTTCATGATGCAGTTAGAGAGTAATTCTATGCCATTGTTATAGACACTGGGAAGGGAAGAATCTCTATTGTCCAATACACAGAGGATGATCTTACAAGAGATCTTACACCTCTCTAGGGTGCAGCTGGTTTTTTTATTCTTTGATCTTTGGGGTTCTGCCACCCAGCCCATAAATAAGTACACAGAGACTTATTCTTACTTATGAATATGCAGCCTTATCTAGCTTGTTTCTAGCTTTTCTTAATTTAAATTATCCCATCTACCTATTGCCTCTGGGCTTTTATCTTTCTCTATTCTTATATAACTTTCTTTCCTTTTTACTCCATGGCTGCCTGTGTTGCTGGGTAGCTGGCCTCAGGCATCCTTCTCCTTTTCTCGATCCTCTCTTCTCTAGATTTCTATTATTTATTCTTTCTGCCTGCCAACACTGCCTAATTTTTTCTCTTGCCTAGATATTGGCTATTCAGTTCTTTATTAGACCAATCACATTTTAGGCAGGCAAAGAACACAGCTCCACAGAGTTAAACAAATGCAGCATAAAAGAATGCAATACATCTTTGCATCATTAAACAAAGATTCCAAGTCATAAATGATGTAATATATCTTAAACTAATATTCCACATTTTCCCCTTTGTCTAAATAAAAATGAAAGGTTTTAACTTTAACACAGTAAAACTATATACAACAAAGACAGTTATCAAGTAATAATTACATTTACAATATTCAGTCCATTTGTATTTAGCAAGTTCAGAGGAAATACTTCATTATCTATCTTATCTTAGTGATTCCAAAGTTTTATATCTAATTTACCTTCTATCATAAATTAGAAAAACTATAACTACTACTTAGTCTTCAACTCCATCAAAGACCCCAGAAGGATGTAGTATTACCTCATAACAGAGACATCTGGCTTCCTGAACAGTCACCCAAAGTTCTTCTGCAATGTTGGGGTACCCATGTTCAGCCTACAGGCCTAGAATATCTAGTAGGCTTTTCAGTGAAGCAGGAAATTTGAAGGACTGTCCTGCCTTGTATTATCAAAGTTCTTCAGATGCTTTCCTCTGTGTCCTGCAGAATATCTGGCAGACTCTTCTGTGAAACAGGAATCTTGAAGGACTGTCTGCCTTGTTTTGGCAAAATTCAATGGTCTTTTTCCTGTGTCCTTGCCACACTGAAAGCAAACTCCATATGGAGTTTCTTTGATGCCTGTCATCCTAAAAAGTAAATTGGTTCTGTCAGGAACAGATGTATCTCATTGTCATGAAAAAACTTAGGTTAAACATCTTAAATGCCATGTTCTATATGTCTTTGAAGTGTTAAAAATCATCTATCTATCTAAAATAGAGATAACCTGTTTAACCTTGAAAATATACCTAATATGACTACAAGTTTATTATATGTTAACTCCTAACCTCATTTTTAATTATACATTTCATTTTTAATGAGCTGCATAAGCACAATACGCCAAACATGAGTAGGATCATATATATAGTATAACAAAACCAACTTTTAATTTGTGTCAACATACCAAAATCCATGCCAATGCAAAATATCTGAGATTAATAGTTGTCTTCCTATCCTATATTGCTATATTCCCCTGAAAGATAACAAACATCCATAACCCACCAAATAAACAACAACCTCCATCCCACCTCTTGATAATGTGGGTGTCATCTTCTCTAGACAGCCTTTTGTTTTCTGTGGGTGAAGGAATCTTTAGTGATCCCTGAGAAAAGTGAGATAATGGCCAAGTCCTGGGAAGACCAGCTATAACCTTCGTTGATAGGTATTACCTGTCGAGATTCAGGAGGTCTTTCCCCATCAAACCTGATTCATATCAACCCTGAAGGAATCCACAACCTCTCTTTTCTCATGAACGTAAAAGCAAAACCTCTTCTCAAAAGCAATGCATTTTTTTAGTTCCATTTTAAAGTTAAGGCATCCTTAAAATATCTAGGCTGGTTTATTTCAGCAGTCTGTCTTTCAGTCTCATGTCTGTCAGCAAGCTGTCATTTGCTTACCAGCAATCAAAAAATTCAGAATCCAGACTCACTGTGTATTTCCCATCTCTATGTGGCTTATTCTTTTTTATTACTCTACTTTCTCTTTAAAGACTTTACTATGATGATCTATATTCTTTCTCTTTTTTTCTTAAGCCTACATACATTGTTAAACACACTGTAACCTGTTTAGAGTTTTTTACCCCAATATGGATTTGTCTTTACTGTGTATCTCTATGGTTTTGGTTTTGTTTGTTTGTTTGTGTTTTGTGTTTTGTTTTTTGTTTTTTGTTTTTTGTGGGGTTTTTTTTTTTTGGCTTCATGAGCAAAACACTGCTAACTGGTGCTGCTGGGACCTCTGCTGCAGCTTTGGTGGCTGACTCTGTCCACTTTTTGGAATGTGAAAGCCAAGCCTAAAGCTTGAGGCCAGGTCAGAGGGAGGTAACCGGGAACCACATTCTCTTAACTCTCCAGATCTGGAATGCCCAGCCTTAATTTGATTTATTTCTAGCCAGCTTTTCTTAACTTAAATTATCCCATCTACCTTTTACCTTTGGGCTTTTATTTTTCTCTATTTGATATAACTTTCTTTCCTTCTTACCATGTTGCTGGTTATATGGCTGGGTGGCTAGCCCCTGGCATCCTCCTCTCCTCTTTTTTTCTCTTGTTCTTTTTCTATTTCTTTTCTTCCCTAGATTTCTCCTCCTATTTATTCTCTCTGCATGGCAGCCCTACCTAATCCTCTCTCCTGCCTAGCTATTGGCCATTCAGCTTTTTATTACACCTATCAGGTGTTTTAGGCATGCCAAGTAACAGAGTTTCAGAGTTAAAACAAATGCAACATAAAAGATTGCAGCACATCTTTGCACCATTAAACAAATATTGCACAGCATAAATGAGTGTAATATATCTTAAATTAATATTCCACAACACTGGGGTTGAGCAGAAACTAAGATCCATGATGAAGTCTGATATTGATATGTTTTCTAAAAGCAGAGTAACAGTGATTAAAAAAAAAGGCAAAACACAACAATGGGGTACATCTTTGTTTTTAAAGCTGATAAAAAAATACTTACCACTACTAATATAAAATGTTGGTAAAGGTTTAGGAAGTTTTCAGCATCCAGACTTATTGGTAAATGTGGGAATTGATGCTTGTCAGTATGAATGTGACTGGGTACTATTTATTAAGCTTTAATTCTCACAATTTATGATCATTAATCTTGGTTTCGGGAGCATGTGTAGAGATACTTGTACAAGTAGGAAAAATATATGTATTATGGTTTCTCCTGTAAATGTTATTGACTAGAAAACTAGAAAATTTGAAGTACAACTCCAATTGCCATCACTAAGAAAATAACTATAATAATAGTGTGCTAAATGGTATGTAGGTGTTTGAAGGCAACTCTATTACTTGCTTTAAGAATATCCATAAAGTTGTTCAGTGGGAAAAATACATACAGAATAATATGGGACCTAATATCACTTCTGTAACATAATTTAAATAAGATATGTGTGTGTGTGTGTGTGTCTACATGTAGACAAAAATATACAGATAGGCAACTGAAAATTTCAGCACCATTAACTCTGGGACAGTATCAGACACTGTGGGGGCAATCAAATATTTATCATTTTGCAGTTTATGTAATAAACAATATTAGTATGTAGATATATGTTACATAGTATATTTTAATATTATAAATATATTGTATGTTATATAGTTATAATTATATTTTATTTTTATAAATATTATAAATATTTTAACCAATATTTATTGATTATTGTAAATTTCTTATAATGCTCCCTGATCACATTCACTTCCCAGTCCTCCCAGGTCCACCCCACACCTTTGTGACCTCACTCAAAACAAAAGAAGAAGAAAAAACTAATAAATCCAGTTTGTATTGTTCATATACTCACTAGAGCATGGTCAAACTCCCATTGACCAGCCCCTTAAAGAAAACTGAGTCTTTCCCTACCCCCACCCTCTCCAGAAATCATTTACTGTGAAGAGCTACCTTCAGTATATTTATCACAATTTTTAAGAGTTCTCTTCAATTGCTTCTAGTCTAGACTGTTTCTTTTTTGGGGGAGTGGAGGCAGTGGAAAGAAGTTGTCATATATTACATATTATATTTTCATACTAATATACTATAATATCATTTATTATATTTATTATATATAATATACTTAGTATATTATATATTTCTATTTTATATTTATATATTGTATGTTACATTTGTATACTAGTATTATTTATTACATATACCACATTATATAATATATTTACATACTAATATTGTTTATTACTACCATATTTATGCATTATACAACCTTTTATGTATTTTACATTCATCACTCAATCTTGAAGCAACACTTGTTTGTATTTTTAAGGAGGGGACAGTAGATGATGTATGAAGGGGAAATTCGATGCCTTAGATGTAAAATTTTAATATTATAAATATATTGTATGTTATATAGTTATAATTATATTTTATTTTTATAATTATTATAAATATTACTAACAATGACATGTCACCAGAATTCATAATGAAATATTTACACTGAATATTGGCTATTGACTGAACAAGCACCAGGAAACATGTCATAGTTTCCAAACCAATATACAACATTGAATTCCTTTCTGCTAACATAAATAATCATAATTTATTGTTGATTTTTTAAATGAAATTTTTGTCTAGAGTTCCAGTGAGACTAATTAATTTATGTTTTGTTTTATGAATATACCACAAGAGTTGACCTTTGAAAGTAGGTTCATAAGTGGCAACAGATATTTTATAGTCAGTCATGTAAAATGTTGTGGGCCTCACCTAGTAACGCAATAATGATATATCCTGTGACAGAAGATGAGGCAAGTCTGTGGTAGCCCAAATTAGGGCAGGATTCAAAAAGTCTCAAGAAGATAGCTTTAATGAAAGGAGGGCATGATGATGTCTTAATCCTAGCATTTGGGAGGCAGAGACAGATGGGTCTCTGTGAGTTCAAGTCCAGCCTGATCTAAATAGTGAGTTTCTATTTACAAGCTAGAGATACACAGAGAAACTCTGTCTCAGAAAAGAGCAATGAAAAGGGTGGATTTAATAACAAAAGATGGCTCAAGCTTCTGGAGGTTTGGTAAGGCATCCCAGTACTGAGGTGAAAGCATGTAAGTAAGTAAGTAAGTAAGTAAGTAAGTATTGGCTGTAAGTAAGAAGCCAATAGCAAAATTCAGCAGAGCTGTGTCAAATTCCTGGAAAAACTAAAGCAAAGTGTGACTTTGAGAATATGATGGGTTATAAATCCATCAACATTTAGACCAGTTTCCTCAGTATAACTTCGGTGTGTGTCTTATTTATCCATTGTCTCCAATAACACTTCTTACATATATGGTAAAAAAAAATGACGTGACAACACATATTCCATATATTTTCAAAAGTTTTAATCAATACACAAAGCAGAGAACCTTGATCATATAATGGACAAATAATAGTCAAAATTCCATAAAACTTAGAAGTTTAAAGTAGCAGCAGACAAAGTTCAGAGGTGGATTGGGAAAGGGATGTGTGATTACATTTGAAATTCAAGAATTGAACATAGATAGCTGTCTAAATAGAACGGATGTAGAAATAGAACTTACAATATGTCGAGTGACAATGACAACCCCTAGTCATCACAGAATGGGAAGGGGAACAGGAGGGAGCAAGGTCAGATAACAGTTTCCAACATAGACTGTGTCAGAGAAATAACTCCTGGTATTCTACAGAACAGTGAAGTGATGATACTTCTCAACTATTTGTTCTGTAGCTTATAAGGAAATGGAGGAAAGGGGGTTGAAGGCTTTCAACACACTCACAAAAGGAATGTTGAAGGAAATGGAAATGATAATTTCCTTGATTTGATAAACACATGTTGCATATATGTGTCAAATTAGTGCTCTCTGCCACATAAATATGTATAATTATTATGTGTTGAGTTAAACCTGTAAGCTAGGAATGATGGTGCACCAGCACCTGGGAGGTGGAGGCAGGAAGATCAGAAGTTCAAAAACAGCCTCAGCTGCATAGCAAGTACAAGTTCAACCTGGGCTACATGAGAACATATGTAACAACAACAAAAAAATACCAACAACAACAAAAATTAAATGCAAAAAGCAATCTCTAGCTAGACTGAAAACAACAATGAAGTTATTATTAATAATTAGACAATAAGGACAATGAAATAACAATGAAGTTACTATTAACAGTTAAACAATAAGGACAATGAAGTTATTATTGAAAAACAGAAGGACGATGAAATAGCAATGAAGTTATTCTTCATAGTTAAACAATAAGGGCAATGGAATAACAGTGGAGTTGCTATTGACAGACAATAAGGACAATGAAATAACAATGAAGTTACTACTAACAGTAGACAATAAGGACAATGAGTGAAGCCAAGGTGTAACAGTCTAGGTTAATGTCCTACTTTTCTGAAAGTATAAAAGCCCAAAGTAAGAGTTTTAGAAATTTTGAATTTTTAAATGTTTTCTTCCCAAATAATTAAAAACAGAAATGACTTTAAATGGTTCATGTGTATTGGAGAGTGTATATGGCAGGAGCACCTTTCATTACAATCTATTACACTTTTTCATGCAGTCTGATTTTTTTAATTGTACGAAACTGAGACTATTGTTCAGTGTTTGCAAACATGGGCCTTTTGCTAATTAATGCTCTCTGTGGTCATCTCTCAGCTGTATCGCCTGTGCTGGACTTTTCGGAACAGTGAGGAGGAGAGAATCGATTTAGATGCAGAAGATAAAAGGGAGGAAGGAGCTGATGATGGGACTGAAGAGGGTAACGTCTCACTTGTGCATTGGTTTTCATGGTGTGGCTTACTGGGGATTTTTATGTATATTTTTAATCAAAATATAATTACATCACTTCCCTCATACCTTTGCTCATTCTTGCCCCTCTAAACCTCTCTCCCTCTAACTTCTCCCATGAATTATAGCTTCTTATTCTTTAATTAATATTGTTACATATATGTATGTGTAGTCACAAATACATAAATACAGCCTGCTGAGTCTGTTTCTGTTGTGTGTATACGGTTTTAGGGCTGACAGCTTTGTGTTGCATAACCAGTTACAGAGCTCATCCCTAGGAGAGGTTAATTCTCCCATTCTTGGCAGTCATTAGTTGCCTGTAGTTTTTTGCCTAGGAGTGGAACATGGTGAGACATCCCTCACCTTCTATGTTAATAAGTCTATTAATATTGTCATTGTTCTTGTCTTGTTTACACATCCTGTGCTGGCTAGTTTTATGTCAATTTGATACATGCTGGAGTTATCTGAAAGGATGGAACCTTGATTGAGGAAATGCTTCCATAAGATTCAGCTCTAAGGCATTTTCTTAATTAGTGATTGACTGGGGAGGACCTAGCCTATGGTAGGTGGTGCCATCCCTGAGCTGGTGGTCCTGGATTTTATAAGAAAGCAGGCTGAGCAAGCCGGAGAGAGCAAGCCAGTAAGCAGCACCCCTCCAGGACCTCTGCATCAGCTCCTGCCTCCCGGTCCCTTCCCTGCTTGAGTTCCTGTCTTGACTTCCTTCAATGGTGAACTACTACCTGGAAGTATAATGAAATGTAAACCCTTTCCTCCCCAACTTCCTTTTTGGTCATAGTGTTTCATCACAGCAATAGAAACCCTAACTAAGACAGATCCATTTCTGTGAAAGTATGTTTCACAGCAGGTTTTCTGGTGTTCTGACTCTTACAATCTTTGTGACTCCTCTTCCAAATGTTCCCTGAGTCATAGATGCAGTAGCTGTGATGTAGATATATCCACTGGAACTTGTGCTTTTCTGTTATGACTTCACGTACTGTCATTTGATGAAGGATGATATCTACACTTAATCTGGCTTCTGCAGTTATCCAATTCTCAAGAAGTTGTTTTTATAACAAACTAAAACATTCAAATCTCACTAGCACAATAAGGAAGGTAACATGCTAGATATGACATCTATTCATCCACTCACCTACATGTGCATCTTTCTGTCCATCCATGGTACTTACTACCTGCCAAGTGCTGAGATGACATTCAGTTACTCGCTAACTTCTCCATCTTCATATCTTGTGATTAGTATCTAGCCTCAACCTCATTTCTTAGTATTCTCTCCAGCACACCCATAGCAGGAGAGATGCCTCAGCTTTCTTTACATACACCAGCTCCTAGGATATTGTCGCAAAGACTCCCTAGAATATTTTCATGAAGCACACTATTGGAATGTTTGCCAATTGTGACAACTGGTATTGTAATATAATTTTAATTTTTACGATGAGCTTAAGATAATTTTTCATCTTCTAAGTTGTTTATTAACTCTACAGTATGTTTAAATGGATCTCTAAATGGCCTTGCCTTTCTTTTTTGTAAATTTCAGAAACCTATTGTATATTGAGGCAAAAAAAGCCTCTATGGTATTGTATGCAAATCCCTCCCTATATTACCCCCATTTTGCCACATTTTACATTTAATTTTGGGGATATTTTTCAGGTTTTATATAGTCAAATTTATAAATATTTTCTCAGGATTCTTCTGGCTCTTATAAAAACTGTAATCACTGTTGACAGACATCTCTACACATTGGTGAGATGTTCTACCCACCTGTGGTGATAGTTTATTTTTCTTTCTTTGTTCCAGACCAATCTGAGAAACCTCGTGGATGTCTCAAGAAGACTTATGACTTATTCTGTGGTTTGCAAAAAACAGGACCCAAGCTGACTAAAGAAGAAGAAGAAGTCCTGAAGAAGAAACTCACAGACACATCAGAGGAGCCCTTCTGGAGGACTGTTGTGAATGTCAATGCCATTGTCCTCCTGACTGTGGCAGTTTTTTTCTATGGCTATTTTGCCTGAATTCTATCTCAGTCACGACAATATTGGCTAAGCAAAGGACCATTTTATGTGCTTTCATTTTATAGTTTATCTTACAAGGGGACATTAGCAATTTGCTAATTTTATCTAATAAGATTATATCAGACTGGAATTTTTGTTGTCCCTCCATGTAAATAAAATAGTTTATAATTTATAAAACTACTAACGTGACTTCATGTAAATATGTGAAGTAGGCAAAGAGACAAAAATCCTTTTTTGTACTTTTATGAAGTATCATTATCAAGTGAAATTTTATAGATTTAAGAAATAAAATGTGATGATTTCATATGTAAGTTATGAAAGTATTACTAGAACCAAGTCAACTGGCACATCCACATCATAAATACTTGCCCTTTTGTATTATACACAGAGAAAACACTTATCTGCTCTCAGCAAATTTGAAATATACAGTACATTATTATTCATAGGCACAGTGCTGTGCATTATTAGACCTCCATAACATATTCACCTTATAGCCAAACATTTGCACCTTTTGACCATCAACTTTTCCATCCCTGAGCCCCTGGAAAAATAACACTGCTATAGAGTATCTTGTGCTGCTGTAACAAATATGAAATATTAGGAATTATGAATAGTGGGGATTGTTGGTTTCCTGGTTTTATTTTGATTTTTTTATTGTTTGTTTTTTTCGTTCTCCAGATATGGAAGGACACTATTTAAGAGCCAGAATCTGGAGAGGACATTTTTGCTACATCATTCCATGGTAGAAGGTGGGTGGTCAAGAGAATATGTGATAGAAAGAGAAGGGGACCACATTTGTCTTTTTATGGGGAATCTACTCCTGTAATAACACTAATTAATTCCTGAGGGAAGAACCCTCATGAATTGGTCACTCCCTAGAGGTCCCTCTTCTCTGCATTGATGTTAGGAATTAGATTTCAACATATGAACTCTGGAGGATCTATTCAACTATAGAATTCTCTTCAACACCTTATCTTCAAATTATATCCATTTCATTATTGTGACACCAAAGGTATTAATATGTTTGCAGAACAACTCAGGAGTCAAAAAACTCTAGTAAATCAGATATGAATGAGACTCAAGGCATAATCCATTCTAGAACGCCCCCTGCTGTCATCCTGGGAAACCAAACATGCTACTTCCAGAGCACACTGGTGGGGTAGGCATGGGATAGACACTCATTCCTAAAGGGAGACAAAGACAAGAAGAAAGGAGTCACTGGTCATTAAACTCACGAGGTAATTGCCTTTGACTTCATGCCCTGCTTCTCACACACACTGGAGCAGAGGCTGGGCCCCCAGGCAACCTTGCCCCAATGATTCAAATATGTCTGTCTCCTCTATGAAAACAACCATCCATGGGGATCTATATATAAAGACTATTGTTGCAGTGTTATTTGTGGTGTCTTAAGATACTTCCCTTTGGAAAAAAATCCCTTAGTCTGACCCACATTAAGAGAAGGGATTATACTTGGCCATAAAGAAAAAGGAGAGCAGACTATTAGGACCTTTTTTAGAGATGTGAGTCACAGCAGCAACACTCTAAATAGCCCACCAAGAAAATAGAACAGAACTAAACAGTTCTCAGCAAGTGGCTGAGTCAACAGAGTATGACATACCTGGAAGGTAATAAAAATAACCAGTATGGATGGATTACAACCCTTATCTAAAATAAAAAATGCATCTATTTCTATTATGTTATATGTGGGTTAAAACTAACCTATAATGACAGCAGTTGAAGGTCTGTCCTCAGGAATATTGACAAAAAAGCAGTATGAAGATTTTCTGGAGTTGGGGGCAGGGAGTGTTATAAGTGTTGATTGGGCTGCACACCATGGGAGAACATGCCTTTGTAAAACTTAATTTAACTGTATGGTTAAGGTACGTTAATACTACTGTTTGTATTGTTTCAATAAAATTCCACTATTAATATTGTTTAAATAAAATTTTTAAAAAGCCAGAACATAAAATTGATGTTGTTCCTACAAACAATGCCAAAAAATAACCCATATTTTTCTACCAGTGTCCTGGTATAACAGGAATAGTAAAGATTGGTTTTGAGAAGGTACAAAATTGTCCATCAGTAAGCTATCAGCAACAAATGCATAGTGAAGAAAATAGGGAATTGTGGGTACATACACAAATTAATAGATAAAATAAGATGACAACAAAGATACACAAGGAAATAAACCTCTAAATAATGCATGCATACATATGGTAATACTTGTATATACATGTGAACACATGTAATGTGTAAGCAAATCAATTGAGTAAATAGTTACTGTTGAAATTAAAAGTACAAAAGCTTTCCAATGGTTTCACTAATTCTTTGAGCAGAAGAAAATGTGAAGAAAAGATATGGCATGTAGCATGTGAGGTACTAGGCATGATTCAACATGGCTGGCAGGAAGGATGTTGCATGGGCAGGAGGAGGCTACATGGGCAGGAAGGATGCTGCACTGGCAGAAAGGAGGCTACACAGGCAGGAAGGATGCTGCACAGACAGGAAAGAGATTGGACATACAGGAAAGATGCTTAATGTGCGGGAAGGATGTTACATGGGCAGAAAGGATATTTCACAGGCAGGAAGGATGCTGCAGTGGCAGGAATGATGTTGTACAGGCAAGAAGGATGCTGTACTGGCAGGAAGGATGTTACACAGGCAGGAAGGATGTTTCATGGTCAGGAAGGATGCTGCACAGGAAGGGAGGATTCTTCATGGGCAGGAAGAATGTTGCATGGGCAGGAATGATGTTGCATAGGCAGGAAAGATGTTGCACAGGCAAGAAGAATGTTGCACGGGCAGGAAGTTTTTCACACAGGCAGGAAGGATGCTGCACTGGCAGGAAGAATGTTGCATGGGCAGAAAGGATGTTGCACAGGAAGGAAGGATGTTGCACAGGCAGGAAGGATGTTAAAAAGACAAAAAGGATGTTGCAAAGGCAGGAAGGATGCTACAGGGGTAGGAAAGAGTCTCCACATGCAGGGAGGATGTTGCACAGGCAGGAAGGATTTTGCACAGGTAAGAAAGATGCTTCTCAAGCAGGAAGGATGTTGCACAGGCAGAATGGATGTTGCGTGGGCCAGAAGGATGCTGCGTAGGCAGGAAGGATTTTGCACAGGTAGGAAGGATGTTGCATGGGCAGGAAGGATGCTGGATGGGCAGGAAGGATGTTGCACAGGCCAGAAGGTCGTTGTAGCCAGCCAGTGGTGGCACACGCCTTTAATCCCAGCACTCAGGAGGTAGAGCCAGGTGGATCTCTGTGAGTTTGAGGCCAGCTTGGTTTACAGAGTGAGATCCAAGACAGGCACCAAAACTACATAGAGAAACCCTGTCTCACCCCCACCCCCCAAAAAAAGAAGGATGTTGCACAGGTATGAAGGATGTGGCACAGGTAGGGACAATGTTGTATATGCAGAAAGGATATTACAGAGGCATGAAGGATGTTGCAGGGGGAGGAAAGATGTTGCACAGGCAGGAAGAATGTTGTACAGGCAGGAAGGATGTTCAAAAGGCAGAAAGGATGGTGCACAGGTAGGAAGAATGTTGCACAGGTATGAAAGATGTTGCACAGGTAGGGAAAATGTTTTATAGGCAGGAAGGATGTTGCATAGACAGAAAGGATGTTGCATGGGCAAGAAGAATGTTGTATAATTAGGAATGATGTCACACAGGTAGCAAGGATGTTGCACAGGTAGGAAGAATGTTGCATAGGCAGGAAGCATGCTGCACAGACAGGAAAGATATTGTAAAGGCAGAAAGGGTGTCGCACAGTCAGGAAGGATGCTAAATGGGCAAGAAGAATGTTAAGCAGGCAGGAAAAGTGTTTCACAGGTATGAAGGATGTTGCTGGGGCAGGAAGGATGTTGTACAGGTGTAGATGGAAGTTTCTCCAGTCCTGCCTTGCCCAACAATCTGGATGAATCTCTCCCACACACAATCCTACAGCCACTTATAAAGTAATCTCTCAGAGGCTTATATTAATTGCAAACTATACGGCCTATGGCTTCAGCTTTTAGCTAGCTAGCTCATCTTAAACTAACCATTCCTATTAATCTATATGTTGCCATGTGGCTGTGGCATTACCAGTCTAATAGCATCTTGTTGCTCCTTTGGCAGCAGCTGGCATCTCTGCCAACTCCACCCTTCTCTATTTCTTCTTGGATTTCCTGCCTGGCTGTAAGCTTTCTTGCCATAAGCCAAAACAGCTTTATTTATTATCCAGTGGAAGCCATATATTCATAGCATACAGAAAGATATCCCACAGCATACAGAAAGATATCCTACAGCATACAGAAAGATATCCCACAGCACACAGTCAGGAAGGATGCCACACAGGCAGGAAGGATGCCACACAGGCAGGAAGGATATTGCACTGGCAGGATGGATGTTGCACTGGCAGGAAGATTGATGCTTGAGAAGGAAGGACATCACACAGGCAGGAAGGATGCTGCCTGGGCAGGAATGATGTTGCTTAGGCAGTAAGGAAGTTGTACAGGTGAAGGATGTTGCACAGATAGGGATGATGTTGTAAGGGTAGGAAGGTTGTTTCAAAGGCAGGAAGGACATTGCACAAGCAAAAAGAATGTTGCATAGACATGAAGGATGTTGAACAGGTAGAAAGAATGTTGTTGTATGGGCAGGAAGGATGTTTCACAGTCAGGAAGGATGTTGAAAAGGCAAGAAAAATGTTGCTTGGGGAGAAAGGATGTTGCACAGGCAAGTAGGATGTTGCATGGGTAGACAGGATTTTGCACAGGCAGGAAGGATGCTGCACAGGCAGGTAGGATGTTGCATGGGTAGACAGGATTCTGCACAGGAAGGAAGGATGCTGCACAGGCAGGTAGGATGTTGCACAAGTTGAAAGGATGTTGCACAGGTATTAAAGATGTTGCACAGGTAGGTACGATGTTGCACAGGTATGAAAGATGTTGCACAGGTAGGGACGATGTTGCAATGGCAGGAAGGATTTTGCAAAGGTGGGAATGGTATTGCATAGGTAGGAAGAATGCTGCACAGACTGGAGGGATATTGCATAGGCAGGAAGGACATTACAAAGGCAGGAAGGATGTTGCTCAAGAAGGAAGGAATTGCACAGGCAGGAAGGATGCTGCATGGGCAGGAAGGATATTGCATAGGCAGGAAGGATGTTGCACAAGTAGGAAGAATGTTGCAAATGAAGGATGTTTCACAGGTAGGGACAATGTTGTTTAGGCAGGAAGGTTGTTGTAGGGACAGGAAGGATGTTGCATGGGCAGGAAAGATGTTGCACAGGCAGGATGGATGTTGCACAGGCTGGAGGGACATTCAACAGGCAGGAAAGATAGTGCACAGGTAGGAAGAATGTCACACAGGTATGAAGGATTTTGCACAGCTAGGGACGATGTTGTATAGGCAGAAGGATGTTGTAGGGACAGGAAGGATGTTGCATAGCTATAAAGGATGTTGCATAGTTAGGAAGGATGTAGCTCAGGCAGGAAAGATGTTGCACAAGCAGGATGGATATTGCACAGGCAGGAAGAATGTTGCACAGGCAGAAAGTATGCTACATGGGCAGGAAAGATGTTGCACAGGCAGGAAGAATGTTGCACAGGCTGGAGAGATGTTCAACAGGCAGGAAAGATGGTGCACAGGTAGGAAGAATGTTGCACAGATATGAAGGATTTTGCACAGCTAGGGACGATGTTGTATAGGCAGAAGGATGTTGCAGGGGCAGGAAGGATGTTGCACAGCTAGAAAGGATGTTGCATAGGTAGGAAGTATCTTGAACAGACGGGAAGGATGTCACACTGGCAGAAAGGATGCTGCAAATTAAGGAAGAATGTTACACAGTTAGGAAGGATGTTGCATAGATGTAGTGGTATTTGCTCTGCCCATGACCTTTGGCTATATCATCCAAAGAAAGTAGTGCTTCTTGCTATTGTATATTACCTCTTAAAAAGAATGGGAGATGGGTCATGAGGTGCCTGCTTTCTGCTTCCTGGTGTGATCAGACTGCCATGTGGATTCACTGCCAGATGGATTCACTCCCAGTCAGAACAGAGGACGACTTCAGCTGTTTACTCGGTTCTGTATTCATGAGTGTATTTCCTCAATTTATATCCTAATAAATTCCCTAATACTTCTTAAACAGACTCTCATGGATTTCTCACATTATCTGGTACTCAACCACCTGAATCTGAGCCCCATGAACCCCTACATGCTCCTTGCATGACCAAACACTAATACCAGTGGGCGGCTGCTGGTGAGTTTCTCTGCCCTGCAGAGCCTGCGCACAGCTCAAACCCTTCCCCCAGGTGCTGCTTGACCCCTGCTCAGGTGACCCCCTGCATACAGCAGCGATGCAGAGACCCTTAGGCCAGGCAGCTCATGCGGCCAGGCGGCACATGTGGCAGTGGTTCTTGTAACCACTGCCAGAAGCACGCATGTTCAGCAGCAGATAGAGCATTGTGTCAGAGAGAAAGATGTCCATGCTAGGAGCCTGTCTAGTTCTGTGGCTGTAGCAGCCAGATCGGATCGCAGCCTTTTACCTGATACTAGCTGCTCTGAGTCCTCAGCAAAGCACACCTGCTCTGCAGTCTGAGCACATCAGCAGCATTCCTCCTGCTGGCCCTTGCCTGCTCTGAGTGGGCTCCAGTGGCTGCTGTGAGACCACTGTGGGAGTTGCTGGTACATTCCGCTTGCCCGCCAAGGATCATGCTGCATGTGGGAGTGCTAACAGGCTGCTCCTTTCTTTTAAATCTCTCGGGTGTAGTTGCTTAAGCTCACAGGTCAAACAAATTCAGAACTTGAGCCAGAAAGAGGTATAGTGCTTCAGGACCTGTCTTGGCACTACACCTGTGACACCTGCTGGCCAAATATTGTTACTACACCCAAAAATTATGGCACAAACCAGACCTGCTTTGGTGCCACACTTGTGACCTGCTGGCCAAATACCACTACTACATCCAAAAATCATCACACAAACCAGCCATTCTCCCTACCTGTTCATTAAGAACTTAGGACACTTGGAACACCTAGGACACTTAGGACAATCTCTCAAGGATATTATCTGAGGTTAATTACTTGATAATTTTACACTTAAACTGATTAATAAATAATTTTTCTTTCCTTTGCAAATTTTAAGTATTTCTTAGATCATGGCAGATAATATAAACATTCAGAAATTTTAAAACTTCTTTGTTTAAACAATGAATGAAATTTTACAACCTTCCTGGGATGTATACAATTTTTGCCATAACGGCGATTAGCATAGTAATTCATATCATATCATTAAAAAAACTGGTTTAGCCGGGCGGTGGTGGCGCACGCCTTTAATCCCAGCACTCGGGAGGCAAAGGCAGGCGGATCTCTGTGAGTTCGAGGCCAGCCTGGTCTACAGAGTGAGATCCAGGACAGACGCAAAGCTACACAGAGAAACCTTGTCTCGAAAAATCAAAAAAAAAAAAAAACTGGTTTAATAACAGCACCAAATATGATATATTAATAGGACTGATACAGACGTTGCAAAATGGTAATGAGAACTTAAATCAAAGGATTTATTCTCTGGAATCTGCTTATTTACCACATGAACTTCAAACCATTAATACTATATGGACAACCAGATTTAATTCTATTGAAAATAAATGTGAAAAATTATTGGATAAAACATTAAGTCTGCAAGGCACTCTTAATGCCGTATAGATAATTTCAAAGGAGGAATGGTCATCATTAATCAATAGAATAAAATCTTTGGAATCATATATTTGTGATGAACATAAAAATTTTTTTGGATTCCATGAAGTCACTGCAATCACTTACAGTACAGGAGGTACAGAATTTAGAAAAAGCTGTGGTTAATCGATTTCAAGCTTTACAGGACTCTGTTAGAACTGATAATAAAAATGATAACACTCAGAAGGAAGAGGTTAGAGAGGTTATAACATTCCCAGTGCCTTACAGAGTTAGAGATGACTTACCAAAAGTCACAAGTCATGCCATATATCCTGTTACTATTTATGAAAAGCCAGCAACTGATAAATATCCTGAAGGATATGAAGAAGAAAATGGAAGCCTATATTTATAAGAGATTTAAAGAACATCAAGGAAGCTGTAGTTACCTATGGTATACATTCAACATATGTGAAACAGATGTTAAATACGTGGTCTTCTAGAAATAGGATCACACCAAATGACTGGAATCAGTTAATATCAGTGGTATTAGAATATAGCCTTCAATTACAATGAAAAAGCTGATAGAAAGAAGCTAAGGCCCTTGAGCAGCAAAGTAAGATTAAAGGTTTTTCAGATCTCCCAAGATCAAATTCTTGGTAAGGGCTGCTTTGCTGATACAGATGCACAATCAGTCGGGAAACCAACTGAGCTATATACCAAGGTCATACAGAGGTCGCAAGAACTGATTTTTTTACAAAGATTGACCAAAGTTGCAAACAAGGCAATATCAGATCAAGAAGTTAGATGAGTACTAATTCAATCTTTGGCTTTTGAAAATGCTAATATAGAATGTAAATAGATACATCTTTAAAGATCAGATCAGCACTCACAGAAAAATGAATCCAATACACAATCAATGTTGAGTCTCTTAACTATGGTGATAAGGCTTGGTTGGATAGGGGAGGTGATTTCCAAAGGTATAAAGAGGCATCAAAGTGCCAAATGTTTTAACTGTGGTAAACCAGGCCATATTAGAAGAAATTGTACACAGGACACTCCTAAAAGCAATGCTTCTTCTAGAAATTACCCAAATAGGAGACCCCAACCTTCTTGATTATGCAGAAGATGTGGCAAGGCTAACATTGGATCAATGAATGCAGATCAACAAGAGACATACAAGGCAACCATTTACCATTGGGAAGTGCCTTGGGGGGCCTCTCACAGGCCCCAAAATGGAACATGGTCCAGTAATTTTCAGTCACCGTGGAGGAAACTCCTCCCCAGGACAATTGAATAATCCAGTGCCAAACGTGAAAAAAACATACTGCACTACATGATAGAACAGCTTTGATAGATGGATCAAAAATTCCAAAAAACACCATAAAATGAATATTTTAGCAGACTTCCATAAATGAAGGCTTAGTGGAAACAGGTGCGGATGTGACTATAATTATGCCAAAATCATGCCTGGTGGATTTAACTTTTGCTAGTACAGATGGAAAAAAATGTTTCTGGGCTACACACTGCTTGATGGAAGCATAGACCCACTGCATGGCTCCCAGAGCTGGCAGTAAATGTGCCTCAGCTATGTTGGGAAACTGAACAGTGTAGCTAGAGTTTTCAAGCCTGGCCCACAGTCAGGACAAATCTCTCTCACCTGCCAGCCCCACAGCCACTCAGACCCACCAAGTAAACACAGAGACTTATATTGGTTACAAACTGTATGGCCGTGGCAGGCTTCTTGCTAACTGTTCTTACAGCTTAAATTAATCCATTTCCATTAATCTATACCTTGCCACATGGCTCGTGGCTTACCGGCATCTTCACAAGCTGTTTGTCATCGTGGCGGCTGGCAGTGTCTCTCTGACTCAGCCTTCCACTTCCCAGCTTTATTCTCCTCCTTGTCCCACCTATACTTTCTGCCTAGCCAATGGCCAATCAGTGATTTATTTATTGACCAATCAGAGCAATACATTTGCCATACAGAACATCCCACAGCAGAACAGGGCAGAACCAGCAGCCATAGCCACAAATATGGTCCTACACTCTCAGCTTAACAGTTGAAAAACTCTCCTGGTCAGAAAAGGATTACAGATACACAATAGGACAGATTCAGATGGAAGAAACCTCTAAATAGTTTACAGTGTGTGTAAAAATATATGTAGGCTTGAAAGAGAGAGGGGGAAAGGATAGGCAGTTATATAAAGAAATAGGTAGTTTTAAAAAATAAAGTCTTTAAAGAGACAGTAAAAGTAATATAAAAGAAATAAGCCATGTAAAGATGGAAAATACACAGAGAGTCTCAATTATATATATTATTGTTTTCTTTGAATTTTTTTTACTGCTAATGAGCTAACTGCAGAAAGACTTTTGATTGTAAAAGCTGCTAAATTAAACCAACATATATATTTTAAAGGTATCTTGACTTCAAAATTTGGGTCTAAGGATATGTTGCTTTGGAAAAGAGGTTCTGCTTTTATTTCTACAGGAAATAAGAGGCTGTGGATTCATTCTGTATTAAGAAAAATCAGATTTGATTGAGAAAGACCCCCTGAACAATTCTCCAATGGGAACAAATGGCCCATTTGATCCAACATTTCAGAGCACCTCTGTTGCAATTTCCTCTGAGTTCTGCATACAGAAAGATTTCAAGGCTCCTGGCTGAGATGATCCAACCTTACAGACTACTCCAGTCAAGACTTGATCATAATCCTAAATTTTCTCAGGGTCTCCATAAGATTAACAGTGCTCCCAATCAGCAGGAAGTAGTCTAGAGAACTAAGCCCACATTTCCAAAAATAAATTATGGATATTTGTCATTTGTTTAGGGGGGTTGGTTACAAGTTGCTATGGATTATGGTCAGAAAAAAAGCTGAACAAAGAAGATTAGATTCAGGGATCTCATTCTAAAAAGAAAGGAAGATACAGACATGATACAGATAGATACAGAAATGATTGAATCTACTTTAATCCAAAAAACAACTATTAATCTTACCTATTTTTACATTAGTATGGATTTTGGTTTATTGATACAAATTTAAAGTTAATTTTGTTATACTATATGTATATTTCTACTCTTGTTTAAGGTACTATGTTTATGCAACTCATTTTAAATTGTACTGTATCATTAAAAAATACAGATTAATTAGTCATCTATGATAATCAAATTTATAGTCATGTTAGTTAAGTTTTCTAGGTATACATAGATATATTTTACTTAGGTAGGTAATCTTCAAACACTTCAAAGATCTACAAAATATGGCATTTAAAATGCTTTAAGAACTTGAACTTTTCTGGACATTGAGACATGTCTGCTCCTGGCAGCACCAATCTACTTCAGAGAAGATGATGGGCATCAAAGAACCTCCATATGGAGTTTGCTTTGTGGCAAAAGTTAGTCATTTGGGCAAGAAACCACTTTTGCCTGGACTGCTTGACAGTATATTATATAAACTGAACATACAGAACCCATAGGAAAGTGACCACTGAACTTTGCCAAAACAAGGCAAGATGGTCCTTCAGGTTCTTGCTTCACAGAAGATACTGTCAGACACTCTGCAGGACATTTCTTCTGCAGGAAGAAAATAACTGATGAACTTTGTCAATAGGCAAGACAATCCTTCAAATTTCCTGCTCCACTGAAAAGTATGCCAGAGACTGTAGGCCTGTAGGCTGAAGATGGATGCCCCAATGTTTCAGAGAAACTTTGGGTGACTGTCCAGGCAGCCATATGTCTCTGTCATTTCTAGAATTTTGGAAGTTGCTTATAATGCACTTCCTGTTTACTTAGGTAATATTATATCCTTTTGGGGTCTTTGATGGAGCTGAAGACTAGGTAGTTATAATTATAGTTTTCCTTAATCATGATAAAAGGTAAATTAGATATAAAACTTTAGATTCACAAAAATAAATGATAGAATATTTTAATTTTGACAATTACAAATAGACTAGATATTGTAATCATAATTCTTGCTTGATAACTGTTTTGTTATATATAATTTTACTATATTAAAATGAAAACCTTCCTTTTTGATTAGACAAAAAAGGAGAAGTGCTGTGGTATGGTCCTTCTTTACACTGTGAATATATGTTGCTACCATTGGTTAATATGTTATGGCCTATGGCAATGAAGAATAGAGCCAGGCAAGGAATTCAAGCAGAGAGACAAGGAGAAGGCAGAGTCAGGGGAGACACTGAGTGCTGCTGGGAGAGCAAGATGTAATGGAACACAATGAAGGCACATGGCAAAACATAGATTAATAGAAATAGGTTGAATTAAGTTGTAAGAGCTAGTTAATGATAAGTCTGAGTCATAGGCCAAACAGTTTGTAATTAATATAAGCCTCTGTGAGTTTATTTGGGACTGAACGGCTGTGGGATCGGAAAAACTTCCAGCTACAGATGGCATCCTCCTCCATGACATGTGGTTCCACTGATATGCCTGAGTGGTGCTGGATGACATTAAGTCTTTGCAGATGGCTGTGTCTCAAGCTGGGTGCATGTCCTATGTGCACTTGAGTGCTTTTTGTTTTTGTTTTATTTTTGAGACAGGGTCTCACTATGCAGCTCTGGCTGGCCTGAAACTCGGGAAGCAGACCAAGCTGGCCTCAAACTCAGTGAGAGCCACTTGCCTCTGCCTCCTGAGTGTTGAGAGTAAAGGTGTTCACCCCATGCCTGGCATGCCATCTGTATACTCAGATTCACTGTACTTTCAGTAGTATACTTTATAACAAAATTTTACTCAACATCAAAACAATAAAAAAATGTAAATTTACAGGTAATACTGAGAAAGCTTACGAGACAATAGGGAGTGTGTAATCCTATGTGTCTTCGTTAGGATTTTATTGCTGGGATGAGACACCATGACCACGGGAACTCATAAAAGAAACATTTAATTGAGGCTGGCTTCTGAGGTTTGGTCCATTGTCAGCATGACAGGAAGCATGGTGGCAGGCAGGCAGACATGGTGCTGGAGAGGTATCTGAGAGTTCTATATCTGGATCAGCCGGCAGCAGGAAGAGAGAGTGACCCTACGCCTCACTTGAGCATCTGAAACCTCAAAGTCCACTCCCAGTGACACACTTCCTCCAACAAGGCCACACCTCCCAATAGGACCACTACCTATGGGCCTATGGGGGTCATTTTCACTCAGACCACCACACCATACTTATGAGAAACAGTGTATATGCATAGAAACAGGACATGGAACATTTGTTCATTAAAAAATATTTATTGAGCATGTACTATGTCTCACATATAATTTACCCATACGATGTTACACGCTGCGCTACCTATGCAGAGCCCATTGCACGCACTGGCACCACCAGTCCTTACACTGGGACACAGGGGTTGTTCAACTATCAAGAGCACAGCTCTGTAAGCCACAGTCCACAGGTGGAGCAGCTGGGCAAGGACCTCAGGGACACCACTGACACAACATGTGGACATCACAGTCACAGATACACAGGCTAAAATGTGTGTCTGAGGGATCTACAGCTACTCCCAGCTGGGAACACTGTCACAACTGGCAGGTGATGGGCACCATAGGATGAACACCTACATACACAGCCTACAAGAGAAACGCTAGGAGTGAGCCCATAGGCTTATCTGTGAAGGGCCCGGTGTCACCTGCTAGGTGGAAAGGGGGTCAGCATGGGACAGGTGCGGATGGATGTCACAGCTGGTGGCCAGGTGCATCTTCTTCCACCAAGATGCATACCATGACCACGGCTCCCAAGCAGGGCTTAACTGTCACCTCCAGATTGGAAAGACTTTTTCTCCAACCTGTAAAGTCAGGAGAAAAAAAGAAGTCAATTAAATAATTCACCATAATTTAACACTGGATGGAATGGCATTCCGGCGCACCCTTAAATGACAAACAATTTTAACACTGAATATAAAATTACCACAAAAGAAAACCATTTGATTGTTTTTCTTTTCTCTCCCACATTAACCCTGTATCCAAAAACAGAGCTCCAATTTCCAGTAGCCCTTGAAACTTGAGGCCTGACATCCCACCCAACTCTGTACACCCCATGTCATTCCACATGTGAAAACTTAGTCCTCCACACCTCCACACCTCACACACGTCTCTTCCAGGAAAAGTACAAGTAGTGGCCCCAGGCAGGTGCAGGACTCTGACCAGCTGTGCCACACGAGCATTTGACACTTACCTTCTTAAACCTCCAACCTCCTATTACATGAAAGGAGAAACGTGATTTAGATTTTTATAGACACCTAAAAATAGCACGTTTGTCCTGTGTGAAGATTATCATGATACAAGACAGGCAGGGCCAACCATGGCAGAGGACACCGATTTGTCACGGTTCTTAGTAACCACCAGAGTGGTCTTCCTGAGATCCAGCACCTACAATGCATGATTTTACAAATAAATATCTTACTCTTTGAGATGTGGGGTCAAGTGTAGAAGTGACAGCCCAGCTCAGAGAGACGGACATGTGCCTTCTCCACACCGGATTTCTTTGTAACACAACAGAACCCGTGACCACGTCTCCTGTGTGGACTGGGACAGGGTCGTCCATCATAAACAAGGTCTGCTTCCAGTGTGTGGTGCTGTAAGACAGGGACAGTCATCTATAAGCCTCACCTGGCAGCCCCAACAAGGTCCTCTGTGCTGACAGACTGTCCTGCCCAGGAACCCAGGAATATGGAGGTTAACCCCATGTTCAACAAGGCACAGTGCCGCCCTCCCACAGCTGACCCTATAATCCTAAGTCTTTATGGGGTCTAAACCACCACACAGGGGGCTGACACCCTGCTCCAGGTGCAGCAAAAAAGACAGTACAGAGATAGCTCAGGTTGCAGGTGAGGAAGGTTCACCTGGGTGGCCTGCTGGATGGAAGCCCAGGGTCAAATGATTATATTGGCCCAGAGGACAGGAGTCCACTCTGTCACTGTGCCCTTTTCTAGGCTGTTGATGCCTGGCTGGGTCACCATAGTTAATCAGCAGCACATACAACCAAGCCAGGCCAAACAATCATTTCTGGAAGAGATGTGTTCCATGTGAGCCAGTCAACTGTAACACTACAGGCGGGCAGTCACGGGCTCTGGGATGCTCACTTCTTTGCTTCAGTGCTGTATCTAGCTCTTGTGGTCTAATGTCAGCGCATGTGCCAATAACATACAGCACCCCAGCCTGTGCTGCTCTTTGGTTCTACTCACTCCTCAAATGTTCCTGTTCATTCTCCCCGCTCCCTGATCGGGGCCACAGGGCTGAGGGCAGGGCACACCCAACTGGTCCAACCTACCACCATTACAGAAGAGTAAGAGGCTGGACGGCATCAGGCCAGGCACAGCATTGATCCATGCTTAGGAGAAGAGGGGCTAGGAGAGGTCAGGGCAAAGCCCCAAGTCTATGATGCACTTCTACACTAGGGACACTTTTCAGTAAGTCTAATATTCTGACTGAGGATGACCAAAGCAGAGGCAAGAGCCACCCCACATGGCAGGCCAAGGGTACCTGGAACACAGTGAACTAACCTGTTTCCATCCACTCCGTATCCCCCTGCCCTGCCCCACCTCCTCCCCCAGTCCCTCCAGTAGGGTCACTTACGGGTGCAGTGGGCCTGTGCTGAGTACTTGCTGAGGCTGGCCCTCCTCCAGACTCTGGAAGTGCACACTGAACCAAGCTGTGAAGCCATGCAGGGTACCAGCTTTTTGAATGTCAAATCGCAGCTCACCACGCATGGTCTGCACCCAAACGTAGGGTAACATGTTGGTGCCACAGGCAAATGCCAGTCCCAACCCCAACCCTAACCTCAACCCAGCAAGCCACCCTGGATTGTGCAGATAGTGTTACATAGCTTGGGTTCCACTGACCACATCCATCCCAAACTCCTACACCCACACAGTAGCCACTGGACCTAACTCTAACCATGGGAAATGTGTCAAGAATTTTGTCATTGATAGTGGCTGTAAACAGCTGAAAGAATTTGTTACTCAATTACTGTACTACAATAAATGGAATATAATTTGTATGGTTTTTAGGATGCCAAGAACACTAAATATAATGTAAAAATAACTAAAGACAGTAAAGAGATTAAATATAAATATAAAACACTGAAAGACAAAGGCAAAACAGAACATAAGAAGGAAAAATAGTATCAAATGAAGTATAACGGTTCATTTATTAATGTACCAATCATCACTCAGACACCACCCCCAAACACACACACACACTTGCTGCATGTCAGTCGCTCACCTCCAGGTCGGAGATCTGCACAGTTCTCATGTCCAACTGCAAGATAGTGCATGGTTCAGAGAGACAGTCTTCTGGCTTCAAGATATGGTTAGACTTAGGCTTCGAAAAAAACTCCTTGATTGCCAAAGACCTATGGGGAAAGTTAAAGGAAAGGCTCAAGGCATTGGCAAGGACCTAGCCTAAATATAGTGGGGGTAATAAATGCTCACTGAAGGCCCGGCCTGGAAGATCATCCCCTGCTGGCAGAGCTCACGGCTGTCCAGCCTTGCTGAGCCTCACTAGTCGGCCCTCAGAGCCTGCCAGTCAATGGCTCTTCCTTATCATGTCAAATATAGGGACCTGAACAGTCGGAAGCCAATCATGACTAGTCAGAGGATTCGCGTGCAGTGTGGCTACCTGTACCGCAGAATACTTTCTGTGGACCTCCTACTATATAGAGAACTCAGCAGACATTCCAATCTCTAGCTATTCTCCATGCACACTAGCGGGACTGGAGCAGGTGCTCATGCCTCAATCTCAGGAAGAAAAAAACAAAAAACAAAACAAATAAGAAACCCTGTGTGTTGTAGCTAAGGAAGTGCAGCAAGAGGCCAAGAGCAGGACCCACAGGTGCTGAGAGCCACTCCTACTCTCCCTGTGCATGCACTCCCCCACATCAACCCTCCTCTCACTGGTGCTCGCCACCCCCACTACACCTGCACTGGCCTGCCCCCCCCACCACACCTGCACTGGCCCGCCACCCCCACCACACCTGCACTGGTCCGCCACCCCCACCACACCTGCACTGGCCTGCCCCCCCACCACACCTGCACTGGCCCGCCCCCCCACCACACCTGCACTGGCCCGCCCCCCCACCACACCTGCACTGGCCCGCCACCCCACCACACCTGCACTGGCCTGCCCCCCCCACCACACCTGCACTGGCCCGCCACCCCACCACACCTGCACTGGCCCGCCACCCCCACCACACCTGCATTGGCCCGCCATGATATCGGAATAGCACCTGCAGTGTTTTTAAATTATGCACAGCCGTAACTCCCTAAAACAGCAAACAAGCAAATCTTTTTAATAAAGATTACAGTTTTAATGGCTGGCGTGAAGGAGAAAGTAAAGATACTCCTCCAAAGGGCTAATCAATGAGGAATGTGAAGACTTGGTCCTCACCCCTTCTAACTCAGATCCTCCTTTATCATCCTAAGCTGTCTGCACTCTGCTTGCTTGGAGTCCTGCTCATCTGCCTGAGTCCTGTTCATCGGCTTTTCTTCTTCTGGGGCAGCACTGTTTAGTTATTATAGTTCCACCATGGCTGTTTGTTTGTTTGTTTGTTTTTCTGAGACAGGGTCTAGAATTTGCTATGTAGACCAGACTAGCCTAGAACTCTGCCATGACAGGTCTAGAATTTGCTATGTAGACCGGGCTAGCCCCTAACTAACAGAGATCAGAGATCTGCCTGCCTCTGCCTCCAGGGTGCTAGGTGTATGCCACCATGCCCAGTTCTCCACCATGGCTTTTAAAAGTCTTTACCTTCCGAAGATAGGTAAGGGAAATGCACTTCTCTCTGGGGCACTGGGTAGGTAAACATTGTTAAAATCTGCCAATTTAATGACTTCTGTTATTCACCTCCCTAGACAGACACTGGGGATAGGGCTATTTGACTCCCTAACCAGTATCTACTGGACTCTGTCTTTCTCTTCTGGCTTCCTTGAGCAAAAGCACTATCAAGTTTAACAACCAAAAGACTACACTTCTGCCAGCATCAGTCATCTGGACCTGTAGAGAAAACAACAGGAAGATGACAGCTGACTGGGCCAGCTAGAGCTACTGGTAACATCCTGTAGCAGACTTGAAGCTGATACAAGCACAGATGAACTCTAAATGATCTGTGAACGTTTCTACCCTGGCTGGAGCAGGAACACTTCCCCAGGTTGGCTCACAGAGAGACAACCGGTGTTTAAAAGAAAATGGATTAGTCTAAACCAGTGGTTCTCAACCTGTGGGTGGCGACCCCTTGGGGTCCACTGACCCTTTCATAGGGGTTGCATTTCAGATCTCCTGTGTATCAGATATTTACATTATAATTCATAACAGTAGCAAAATTACAGTTATGAAGTAGCAACAAAATAATTTTATGGTTGGGGTGGGGTCACCACACATGAGGAACTGTATTAAAGGGTCACAGCATTAGGAAGGTTGAGAACCATTGTTCTAAACAAACCTCAATGACTACAGTTGATTGGTGATAAGGGGTAGCATTGTAATTGGTTCAAACAAATGGTTGTGATTGGCCTAAACACTCTCCTGCACTTGACTTTGCTGGTATGGATGCAGCATTAAAAGGCTGCATTTGAGTAGTTTTTTTTTTCCTCTAACTTTCAGTAACACCAACAAGCCACAGAGACAGCAGAGAGTGGCCAAGACAGTGGGTGGTGGTGACAGCTGAGTGGCCAGCAGGCCAAACTGTGTGGGAAGCAAGGCAGCCAACTGCTCAACAGCTGAAGAGACAGTCGTGGAAGAAGACACCAGATCCACAAAGGTGCTGGCAGGTGTCCCACCTCCCAAACATCCTCAACAGGCCTCCCCCAAGGGTATACAGCAGCCAGGTCCTCAGGTAGTCCCAGCATCAGCCATGTTATGCAAGGGGCCAGGGCGCAGAGGATCCACAGAAGAGAGGTTTCAGGCCCTGACCACCAGGAAAACGCCACTGACTGTCAGGCCTTCCAAGGCTCTGGCTGAGAGCTGTAGCAATGGCTGCCGCCGAGCTCTAAGGGTCCCTATGCAGGAGGCCCGTGTCAGGACTACAAACTAGAGGGCACCACTTTCTGCTGCTTCCATCTGTCTCCCGTCACCATTCACCGCTGCGAAACACCGAGGGAAAGGAAGCTGCCAGAGGCCGGCACCGGAAGAGCTCTCCCTTGCCTATCTACCCATGACTCCTGCCTGGGTACAGCAAAAGAACCCTCAACCAGGTGGTTAATAGGATTTTACCATGTTTTTCCAGATGAACTGTAGAACCACAATATACAGGACCCTCTCTATTCCCCTTGGGATGCTGGATGAGGGAACAGTGACTCCATATATTAATTAGGGAAGACATCATACTTTTATATTGCTTTTTTCTATTATTTTGACCTTTTATTTTTTTAAGTGCCTGTGGCACCATGCTTTACCACCAGTACCCCACCCTCCAAAAGTATGAGCAGGGGCCTGGGCTGATCTGGTCCTCCTGGAAGACAGAGGTAGTTTCTTGTACTTGGTAAAGGGGCTTTTCCCTGACCTCTACCTTGTTCTCAAGAGGAAGGAACTAGACCCTTCTATCAGAGGCAGTTATAATAGGTCAAAGGCCTCATTAGGCAATCACCTGGATCAGTATCCAAGGCTGAAGTGCACTGGTGTCCAGCTGGCCAGGAAATCAACTATGTTGAGGCACTTCCATGAACAGCATGGGTATATCTGCTAAGGCTCATTACAAATTCAGAGCGCTCACTGGGAATTAGCATGTGTTCCACACACCATTAAAGACTTCATCATTGCAAATGAACTTCCTCTATTATATCTAGAAACTTAAGATTGTGAGACATGTCAGTCCCATCTTTAAAGACACCTACGGTTATGAGGCAGGCGCTGTATTACTTTTCTGTTGCTATGATAATACACCATGACTAAGCATGACTTATGGAAAAAAGGAGCCGATTTGAGCTTATGGTTCCAGAGGAGTGAAGAGTCTGCCATGGTGGGGAAGCATGTAGCATGCATGGCAGGCAGAGCAGGAAACTGGGAGCCCACATTTTTCAAATGTAAGTGGAGGTGGAGCAAGGCTATAATCTTCCAAAGCCCATCCCCAATGAGACATATTCCTCTGATGAGGCCACACCTCCTAAACCTCTCCAACTCCAGTGCCACCAACTGGAGAGCAAGTGTTCAAATACCAGAGCCTGTGAGGGACATTTCTCATTCAAACAACCACATTCCACTCCTGGCCTCCATAGGCTCATGGCCATATCATAACACAAAATGCAATTAGTCCAACTTCAGAAGTCCTGGCAGTCTTTCAGAGTACCAACACTATTTGAAGGCCAAGTCCCTTCCGAGCCTCAACATAACCTCTCAATTGCAAATCCCTGCAAAGTCAAAAAGCAACTACATGCTTCCAAAATAATGGCAAGGAATATCCATTACCATTCCAAATGGGAAGAAAAGGAGCATGGTGAAGAAATACTGGACCAAAGCAACACCAGAACACAGCAGGGCAAATGCCAAAATCCTGTAGTTCCATGTCCAATATCTGAGACTTTAACTTCAAAGGGATTAGATGGCTCCACCCCTCCAGTTTTGCTGCAATATATATAAATATCTCAGGCTGGTTCCACTCTCTAAATGCAGTTCTACTAGGCAGATATCTCACCGTTCTGGCACTTCCAACATCTTGGGGTCTCCCCTGCAATCCAAGCTTCACATTCACAGCTTCATGCAATGGCCCCCAAGGCCTTCATGTAGGGACTCCCCTGCCACACACTGCCTGGTTTCAGTGGCTCTCTCAAACTATGGAGGAAGAATCCACAACCTCTTTGTTCTTGCATCCTTCATGCCAGTAAAGCCAGTAGATCTCACGGATGATGCCTTAGTTACTCTTCTATTGTCATGGAGAAATGCCATGACCAAGGTATCTTATAAAAGGAATCGTATAATTGGGGACTTGCTTACAGTTTCAGAAGGTTAATGCATGATCATCACCGCAGGGAGCATGGCAGCTGGTAGGCATGGCAATGGAGTGGTAGCTAAGAGTTTACATCCTGGTCAGCAGGCAGCAGACAAAGAGAGGGTGAGACAGTCTAGTGTGGGCTTCTGAGACCTCAAAATTCACCCCAGTGACACACCTCCTTCAACAAGGCCACAGATACTCCAACAAGGCCATACCTCCTAATCCTCTCCAAACAGTTCCACTAACTGGGGACCAAACATTCAAATATATGAGCCCCTGGGGGCGATTCTCATTTAAACCACTGAGGCAGCAATGCCAAGTTTAGCTGCCAGCTTGGGACTGGTCCTGGGTCCTGTGAATCACATTAGCAGCATGTTGCTCCCTCTAGGCAGAAGACCCTTGCAGCTGAGTATGAGAGAGCCAAGCTGACCAGGAAAGAAGAACAGGATTATGGGGAACAGAGCCATTCCCAGCATGCTGTGATGAGCACATGCAATGACACCATTGTCCTTTCCTCTAGTAAACTTCTCAACTTTATGGGAAGTTACACCCTTGTACATACTCTTTGGGGGACGATGGGGGTGCAGTCTCACTATGTTGCTTTGGCTAGCCTGGAACTTGCTATGTAGAGCAGGCTGGCCTCAAACTCCTAAAGATCCACCTGTTTCCTGAGTGCTGAGACTGAAGGCGTGTGCCACCACACCCAGCCCCTTTTTTACCTGCTCTTGCATCTAATGCATCTAATTATAACAGTAACACTGTGGGTAAGGATGGCTCCTAAGAAATCCTCCATCTAATCTAGGAAAGAGACCACCTCAGTCCACCCATTTTTATTTATGCATAGGCTAAAATAACCCTTGACTGCTTGCTTGCTCTGTGTCCTGATGTGAATTCCCCTCCAGGAATACAAGAACTGAGATTGTGGCCAGAGCTGAGACCGGAGGGAAGGCGGAAGGAGGCACCTATAACTCCCCACCTATAACAGGTTCCCACACACATAACCAACTCAGGGGTCAGGAGGGTGCGCAAGGGAAGGCAAAGGAGACGGAAACAAGACAAATCTCAATGTTTCCGAGTCCATTCTGGGTCACTGGAGGATGCATAAGGTGCAACATTCATGAAGGAGGAAAGACTGTCTCCCACAGATTAGCGCGACTATCTCTCAGAAGCAGAGGTGGCACCCTCATCAACTGGCTGCCCACCCAGCTCCTCTCCTCTTGCCAGGAGCCTAGCTACACAGTGGTCAACCGTGCAAGCGGTCACGCACACCTACTTGAGTGCACTGAGGTTGAACTCGTAGGCGTTGTCCCAGAAGAGAACCTTGCTGTGGTAGTCCTTGTCAGCGCTGCAGGGCACCAAGTGCAGTGCGGCTGTGGTCGGCCAGATGACGCCGCCCTCCTTTAACCAGGCATCCCGGGCGTAGAGGATGGACTCGATCATGAACTCAAACTGCATGGGAGGAAAGGACGTGAGCACATCACTGAAGGCTCACACACCACAGCCGGGATGCTACATCGTGGAACTTCAGTTTTACCCCCAAAGTGTCTCAGTCAGGTCAGTCAACCACACTTGAGAACTTGGGGTTTATTCTACACTCTCATGAATATGTTATGTATGTATCACAGCCTGGGTTGGAATCATGTCACTTCCCACTGAACTGGGATTCAAGGGGAGCTAACAGTCAACAGAAATTCTTGTACTTGTCCCAGACCAGCACTGGGAGCCACACCACTAGATTTTAAAGGGCCCCTCAGGGCTGCATGGCTCGACCTAACAAACAAAATTAGTTCGTGGGGAGTATTCCCAGCATTTTCACAACCCTCTGGTCAAGCACATAACCATGGTCGCCTTAGGAGAACAGGTGTTTCACCTTCTCCCATCCTACCTCACCCCCAGCCCTCAGGAAGTCCATCAAGGAAGCCTGTCGTCTTTATGAATCTGTAGGACCAACACACACTTACACACACCAGACTTCCTTTTGTATCTAAACTCAATTCAAACTCAGGAATGAGAGTCAGGACAGGGGCTGAACGCTAATGCCAAAGGTCCCCCCACCTTCTGCAGTCACGGATGGGAAACAACAGAAGGCCTGGCTTTTCTTACAAATTTCCTCAAGTTTTACAACAAAATAAAGACTGTTAGAATGTACGCAATCTAGGAAAAGAAACACAATTAAAATTACATGAAAACCCAGCTCCTGAAGGAATGGTATTATTTTCAAGTATTGTTCCACATGCATTTACAAATATGCACACATATAAAACAGAGATATGATCTTTAAATTTTATTTTCCATTATCAGACAGACCTGCCCTGTCATGGCATACAGCCTACATGAACTTGGGCACCCATGTGATGTGTGCCTGTGGCCATGTCAGGACAGGCAGTAGCTCCATTGACACAAGCATCTACTGGTGACCATGCCCTCCCACCCTGGAGTTCAGGAAACCCTCCTCGTCATCTAAATGAAGTCACACACTGAGGAGTAGCCTTTTAAGGTTGGCCTCCTCCATTCAGCGGTAGTTCTTTGGGACTGTCCACAGGATCACGTGCTTTGTGGTGGCTCCTTTGTAAGGATTTGCCAGAATATCCATTAAGCCTCTGAGGGGACATGGGTTGTTCAGAGTGTGAGTTAAATATAATCAGAACTTGTACAGGTGTGCCTACAGGGGTTTTTGTGTGAACACAGCTTGCACTGCTCCAGGCTCATTTAGGTTATCTACTGCATCTTGGTGAACCGTGGGAGATGGCAACTTTCAGAGGAACGGGTCCACTTTACCTATGCTGCTTCACCCCTGTACCCAGAGGGGACTCAAAGGAGAATGCTCAATCAGGGCCAGCTCAGAGGTTCTTTAGCTCAGTACGGAGCAACATTCCCTGGCATCTGCCCACACCTGCCCCTGCAGTGGGAAGGACAGTCAGGGGCTCCCTGCATCATATCTGGAGTTGAAGCAGGCCACTGCTCTATACACCTCAAAGATGCAAAGGTAAATGCAGTTTGTACACAGTCTGTCTTTTTAAATCATGTTATTCAGCTAAGATTAGTAAAAAAAAATTCTAAACTATTTTTTAACCGTCATATGGATTTGTCATAACTGTTTCCACTGTTTGTAATTTTTTTCATTTGAACATTTTTTGGTAAATATTGCCCAATCTAACCTCAAATCCTTCTGCTTCCAGCTCCCATGTGTTGTGATTATAGATGTATGTATCACACACAGCCATCATGAACATTTCTGAACACAGATTCCCGATCACATCTATTTCTAAGATAATCTTTTGCAGAACATTTGTTTAACTATGTAAAGATGTGTTGCATTTGTTTATGTTGTGGAATATTTGTTTAACTATGTAAAAATATGTTGTATTTGTTTAACTATGTAAAGATGTTTTGCTATTTTACCTTGCCTGCCTAAGGCACCTGATTGGTCTAATGAAAAGCTGAATGGCCAATAGTGAGGGAGGAGATATAGGTGGGACTTCCAGACAGGGAGAGTAAGTAGTAGGAGGAGTTTAAGCTGGAGGAAGGAAGAAAAAGAGACACCAGGGAGACACCAGGGGCCTGGTCAGCCAGACATGAAGGAAGCAGGAAAGTAGGATATACAGAATGAAAGGTAAAAACGCCCAAGGCAAAATATAGATGAACAGAAACAGGTTAGATTAAGTTGAAAGAGCTAGTGGGACAAGCCTAAACTAAGGCTGAGCATTCATAATTAATAATAAGTCTCCGTGTCTTTACTTGGGAGCTAGTTGGTGGCTCAAAGAAAATTCCAACTACAATAATCCTATTTAAAGAATTTTTAAACTAACGTATGCATTTGTGTGTGGATACAGGCAGAGGACAGCTTGAAGGAGCTGGTTCTCTCCTTCGACTGTGTGGGTCCCAGGGATCAAACTTAGGTCATCAGGCTTGATGGCAGAACCTTTACCAGCTAAGCCATTTTGCGAGACCCTCATTTAAAGATACACACACACACACACACACACACACACACACACACACACACACGTATTTTACAACTTGATATATCCTGGCTTATTCTGCTTTAAAGAACTGTACCAATCTACACTGCTGAGCAGCACACAGTCTGACTCCTTAGAGATCCCCCCAATCTTCCCTGAGGCGTGGCTGCGCCTACAGCTGACAAACCCACTGGCCCCCTCCAGCTGCACCCTTGCTGCGCTGAGAAAAGCATTCTCTGTTCTCTACCAAAACTGTAAAAATGCCCCCTCCCCACCTAGTGCACAAGCTGACCCCAGCATGCCCTCCTCTCTCCAGTCAGCTGCAAAGCATGGCCTCCTCATCACATCCCATTGAAATCCCTGACTCCTGATACCCCCTCATCAAGAAATCAACATTTCCTGGACCCTGATTGTACATCAGGTTCCCAGCATAGCCTCCATGCAGGCACATGAGACATAGTTTCCATATCTTTGGATCAAGCATTGGTAGGGAACTGGGCTTCACGTCTCTGGACCTCTGAGATGCCTCCTCTCCTACCCCTGCCTCCCAACCCCAGTGAAAGCTAGATTGTAGCAGGAACCTTCCTGCCACGGGCTTACTCTACCCTCTTCCTGCCCCCGCACCTGAGGCAAGTGGTAAACAAGTATTTACTGGATTAACACGGATCTTAGGGTGAAGGCTGATGCCCATTTCATGGGTTAACAGCACCATTCATCTTTTTCTCCACCATCGTATGAATCTACAGATGTTATTAACAGGTCAGCACACATCATAGACATCAAGTCTCCAAATACTTTCATCTTCTGACAAAATAACTCCAATAGGCCCAAAGTCCAACACCATTCCTTCTGACTGCACCATGAGCTGCAGGGCAGCACTCACCAACCACTCTATTCACGGGGATCTTGCCAGAGGCATAAATTACCATCCAGAGATTAATTTTCTGAACTTCAATACAAAGGCTAAATTTCAGGCTGAGATACAGCATAAAATGCCTTGGGTTTCACAAAGCCAAGCCCAGCAGGACAGGGCTAGACACATAACCACTGCTGATCCTGCCTAATATACAAGACATATATATACTTACTTATATATACATAGCACTTGGCTGGTGGTATGAGTGATGAGGGACCTGAACGATATGTGAACAAGTAACCAGGTCCGTCCCAGTCCTTCCATGAAGTCCTGGGGACATGACAGCCTCAATGAGAGTCCACAGACAGTGCCAGGGCTAGCCTACAGCAAATGGAGCCAGGAAGATGGAAACACTAGTGGCTGAAGAAACAGTCCTGAACTTCTGAAGAGTCCCCAGGAAAGAGCAGGTGATTCAGAGAGCCCAGAAGTGAGTCACATTCATTCTGGACGTAAGTCTCATGGTGTTTGTGTGTTTGTTTTTGTTTTTAAGATTCCAGACACAGAGCCAATATCACTCAATAAATTAACAACACCTCACTTCAGAAAAAAAAATAATTAATTATGATTTTTAAAGACTCCTCAGATGGGCCCAGGGTGCTAGGTCCAGAAGAAATGAGATGCCCACCACCCACAGACCACCACATGCCAGGTATTACCAACAGGCAGGTCCCCATCCACTCAGACACCAGCACGTCCACCTTCTCGGGCAGCACCACATCTTCCACCTTCTGCTGGAACACAGTGATTGTGTCAGCAAAGCCGTTCTGCAGGACCAGCTGGCCTGTGTGCTGTGCCATCTCACTGGCCTCCACAGCATAGACCTGCGGCGGTAAGGGCACCTGTTAGCATGTGTCCTGACCCCACACACAGGTACATGACAGAGATGACAGAGAACTCTGCATGGTGAACGGAGGCCTATGGTGCGTCAAGCCGTACAGCGTCCCTGTGGCCTGGACAGTATACTGGAAAGTGCAGCACTGCTGAGTCCTGCCTCCTGCCTGAGCCTCCTCTGTGAAACACAAACACAACTGCAGGCGGGCAGAAGCTCAGCTCCACTGGGTGGCTCCCCTACACAATACACACACCCCGTAACCACCAAACAAGTGCCCAGAACAGTAACGAAAAGTGAGTATGTTAGAATCTATGGCCCGGGGACAACCACATCCGGTGCTCAAGGGAGAACTGGAAGAGAATCTGGATGCTTGGATGTTGCTCCTGGATGGGCAGTGTCTAGGTACAATCATCACTGCCCTGTAAACTGGCTTTTTGACCACCTTGTCAGGTGGTCATGAGGCCATAGCACAGCTCAGCCCAAATAGTCCCTAAAAGGTGGGAGAAAAAGGTCTACACCAGAGAGCCAAAGGCCTGGACTGCAGCAGATCAACTATGTGGCCCAGCACAGTCATATGCACCCATCTTTTTCTATAGTGAACTAAAGTAACATCTCACAAATGTCCCACTAACAGAATCACTGTCACTTCTGTTCTGTCTTGATCCACTTACATTGCTCATGGCCAATACAGTATGTCACAGTCTCAGCCTCAGATGGACCAGCTGCCTACTTCCCTCCCACAAGCCTAAATCGCACAGGTACATAAAGGCCAAAAAAAATCACCCTGAGAGCGAACCACATGGTGGCCGCCTGTCAAGCCAGCCACCACTATGGCCCACAGCTGGGCACAGATGGAGGCAGACACACTTACTGCCTTGGGCCGTGCATGGTGGGCACAGAAGAGGCTGATGATCCCAGTGCCACAGCCCACGTCCAGGATGACCTTGTCCTTCAGGGACTCCTTGTTCTGCAGGATGACACTGTGGTATTTCGTTGTGCGAGGCTGGTCAGCCAACATTTCCAGGTGAAGTTTCTAAAAGCAACACGTCAGGAGTCACTGCAAGGGCCTGGACCTGAACCACAGATAATCAGGGACATGGCACATGCACCCACCCCTATTCCTAGAAGTATTAGCAACAAATGGGCTTTACAATCAAAAGATCAAATATGCCAACGTATAAAAGTAACAGTGGATAGTGAAAGGAAGCGAAGTTTCTGGAATTGTCCTAGATCAGAACAGAACCATCTCTCGGCCTTCAATGTACTCTTCCTCAAGTTAGTCAGATGAGCAGAAAATGAATGTGGACCACATAGAAGAGAAGAGCAAGCATCCCCACACATAATTCCCAAGGCCAGAAGGACTTTGCATCCTCACCAGGTATCCATCAAGAGAAAACACTGGACATATTGCAGCAGGTGTCAGTGGGGCAACAGGGTTCCCCCAAAAATCTTCTTTACTCAAGCTTAGCACTTGCAAGAACTAAAATAATAGTGGGGGGAATCAACAATGCTCTGGCCACCCCTATCACACTCTGAGGTGGGAAAACATCTGATCTCAAAGAAGCAGAGACGGCCCCTTCGAAGGCTAGCAAGAACCCTGGCTACAGGCAAGGCTGAGCCACTGCAGCACACCCAAACTATAAAGCCAACCTTGAAGTACCACTGGAGGGAGACAAGAAGCAGGGTGAGCACAGAACTGGGGCTGCTGCCTCCCAGGGGTCACCCAGACAATGCCCAAGTGGCACCAACACAAACAGTAGCCCTGATGGCTCCTCCCAGTGACATGACCATAAAATGAATACAAAGGGATAGAGCTCAGTCTATCCTCCATCAGGAAGATGTCTGCACGGACTAAAAAGTCAAAATCCACTCTCCTGCCTACAAGCAACTCGCTTTAAATATAAAACAAAAAGATGGAGAATGTGACATCCTAAAATAAAGCAGGTGGAGCCGCAGTGGCGGCAATGACATCAGACAAGACACTTCAGGCTGAAGAACGTTCCAAGAACACAGAGACGATTCATCAAACGGGCATCAGATTCTAAATACTTTTAGGGACAATAACAGAACTTGAAAACGCACAGAACGACCAAAGGAAACAGAAGAGTAAGTACAGCTGGAGATGCAGGGCCCTCCTTTCACCAGCTGGCTCAGCTGGACAGGACAGCAGGCGGTCATGAAGACCATCACCCAACAGTAACAATGAACCAAGCGTACCCAGAGATGAACTTAGTAAGAAAGTGTACACCTGTACAATAAGCGCCTTAAAACTCTGCAACACAAAACAAGACCTATACACCAGGAGAGGTGAGGTCAATATAAGAGCCAATGCTTCTTTTTAATTACGTGCCCACCTCCATGGTACCAGGCTTGCCATGGAGAAAAGCACAAAATGATAAGAACTGCAAAGCCATAAATGCCCAAGACTACAAGGAAAATGCAAAAGATGGGAGCTCGGACCTTACAGAGCTGTGCTGGTGGTCGGAGCTGTGAAAAAGCATGAACGGGGAGTCCAGAAAGAGACCCCAGAAATGCGATGCGAGATAAACTCAGCACCGGTCCATAACTGGAGCTGGACACAGGTTATTTATAGGAAAAACTAAGGCAAAATACCTTATTCTTAACAACAGATAAATTGCACATTAAGGTTTTCATAGTTTAGCCCAGAATCCTACCTGCTCTAACAACAAGCGCGTTAAGTACACACCGCTGCTGAAAGGGAATTGAGCGGCTGCTGCGGGCTGGGGGGCCCAAAGGCCAGAAGCGCCTTTGTCTCTTTCGGCACATACCTTTCCCAAAGGGACTAAAAGCTCTCTTGTTTTGTTTGTGTGTGGTGGTGGTGGTGGTGGGGAGATTCGTTTGTATTATTTTATGTGTATGGATGTTTTGTCTGCATGTATGTCTGTGCCTGGTACCCAAGGAGGCCAGAAGAAGGTGTCAGAGTCCCTGGAACTGGAATTACAGGTGGTTGTGAGCCATGTAGAGATTGGGAATCAAATCCGGGTCCTCTGGAAGAGCAGCCAGTGCTCTTGCCTGCTGAGCCATCTCTCCAGCCCATGGATGAAAAGCTTTAATCATATACATACACAGTGTTTTAAGATTTAGTCTTGAAATATAGCATGTCTAGGCAAGCCCCCAATTAAATGCTTTCTTTCATGAGTTACCTCACTCATGGTGTCTTTTCACAGCAACAGAAAAGTAACTAAGGCAATAGTCTAGCTCTTCCTTTTTCCACTCAGCATCCAATCTGTAACATTCACCTTACAAGTAGCTAGTTTTTAATCTCTTTGTTGTACCTTGGCCATAGGGTTACTGACCTTCACAGTAGGAATAAAAAGACTTTACATAGTATTGCTGTTGGTTGATTTACATAATTTTTCTATTCAATTTTAAAGTGAAACAGACTACTTTTTTTTAAACACTGAGAGAAGGGAAGTTCAGAATTTCTTGCTCTAATAATATTTTAGCCAGAGTCAGAACATGACAGCTCACAGGTCAATTAGGCCATCAAAAGAAGGGATTTTACATTTTTTAAAATATTTTTCTTTTAAGGAGAAGAAAAACATATTGAGATATGTGACAGGCACATGAATTTCAGATGTCTATGTCCATACATAGTGTTCTGTCCATACATAAGCACACTCACATCAAGTGTCACTCATACACAGCTGCGTTCATTCCATGGTGACAGAGCCAAATGTTTTAATAAGGCCCTGGTGCCTCTAAATGGACAGGAAGATCTGCATCTCTGCTCTAAACACTAGGACCCACCAGCTCCACAGAGAATTTAGAAAGCAATACCAGAGTTCCATAGCTGTCAAAGTACTCCTCATCTTGCCAAGTGTCCTCTGGGTCATACTCCTCCACCTGTTTCCCAAGATGGTTCGCAGGGATGTAGCCACAGCAGCCCGCACGCTCACCCCACCACCAATCAGCTGTGGTTTGTCTCAGGATGAGAATTTTTTCTCCTCTCAAAAAACTGAGCTGGAAAACAGTCACCGAGACAGACAAAAATTATAATTCGAGAAGGAATCCAGTTGATTGGCATCTCACCAATAACTAGGAAGTAAGTCCCCACTGTTGGTGACCCAATCACAATGACCTCAGTGATTACCGACAACCTACAAAAAAATAATAGCAAGATAAAAATGTTGTATGGGGCCTCCATCAGAAAGAATACAATCTAACCAACATTCTTTCCTTACATATACTTGTGTGTGTGTGTGTGTGTGTGTGTGTGTGTGTGTATGTATGTGTGTGTGTATGTGTGTGTGTGTGTGTTAGTTTTCTCTCTACCAGGTAAGCTCCAGGGACCCAGCTCAGGCTGTTAGGCTTTGCAGATAGCACCTTTACCCATTGAGCTATCTTGCCAGCCCTTACTTAACACTTTTTTTTTAAAAAAAGGCAGGAAGCTATGTGTGGCTGATTCAGTTAGGAGACTCCACAGATGTGCTCCTACAATTCAAGAGAACACAATGTTGATAGCCTCGCTGTCCTATGACCAACAGGGCTTTATACCATGTTTTCCAAGCAGGGAGATGTTTCCCTGCTGTGGAATGTCCTTCTGTACACTGTGAATGTGTGTTGCTCATTGTTAATAATAAAGCTGATTGACCAATAGCTGAGCAGGAAGAGATTGAGTGTGAGAGTCAGACTAGGAGAATTCTGGGAAGAGGAAGGGCAGAGTCAGAGTCACCAGCCAGATGCAGAGGAAGCAAGATGAAAATGCCATACTGAGAAAAGGTACCAAGCCATGTGGCTCTACCTAGATAAGAATTATGGATTAATTTAAGTGTAAGAGCTAGTTACTAATAAGCCTGAGCTACCAGCCAAGCATTTATAATTAATATAAGCCTCTGAGTGGTTATTCAGGAATTGGCAGGCAGGAGAGAGTCATCTGTTTACACTTCCCCATCCTTCTGCAGGCATCTTTGTATCCTACTGGGGTAGTTTGTTAGGCCAAGAAGTGAACAGTCACACACAGATCTCATTTAATTGTGGGAACATAATTTCACCATGAAATACGCTGAGATTCATAAGTCACGGTAAGGCGAGTAATGACAGATACCTGAGTCTCGTCGGTGGCAGTATAGTCTGCAATGGCCACGAACTCCTCTGGCTGCAGCTGGAGCTGCAACTGTCCCCCGTCCTGCAGGAGCTGCATCTCACAGCCATAATCCACAGGGTCTTCCTCCTGCCACCACCAAGGAGAGACCCAAGTACGACATCGTGAGCTTTGTTGTCTGTGTATGCCTTTCTCTCTCTATCATGTGATTCAGGTCATCTCAAATCAAGAGTCATGTGATTCAAATCATCTGAGTCACCTTCACTAGCATACTTGAGTGCTGTCACCTTCAGTCCACCTTTGTATCTGTAAGACAGGGTGACTTCCATCCTACAGAGAATGTCAACAGAAGCAGCAAGAAAAGGGAGCTGGTCTTTAGCTTTACTAGTTCTGCTCTCCAAGAGTGATACTCCATTAGTGAGGGAGATACCATTACATGCTAGACACCGGGGACCTTTTCAGACCTACAAGCAATGACACTAGACAGACAGAAATAGCCTATGGAAAGTGCTGGAAACAAGTATAAACCTTCACCTCACCAACAAACAGCCCAGCTAAGACCCATGCTGCTGAGACTTAGGAAGTCTCTGTCCTGTGCCCAATAGTCACCTTCTATCAGAATAAACATGCCTTAAAGACATAGGCTGGGGACTGGAGAGATGGCTCATCAGTTAAGAGTACTGATTTTTCTTCCAGGGGTCCTGAGTTCATTTCTCAGCAACCACATGGAGGCTCACAACTATCCATAACTGTAGTCCCATGGGATCTGATGCCCTCTTCTGGTGTGCACACAAAATACCAATATACATAAGCAAATAAACCTAGAGAGAGACTGAGACTGAAGGTGACAGGGTCTAAAACAAACATTCTAGCCTAATGATGTAACCTTGTCCCGATATGTATATTCTAGCCTAAACAAAGGAGTAATCTACTTAAGCAATGTATAAAAATACAAAACACAGAATAAAAGGTATCTTGTAACCTCATTCCAGGTGAGAAATAACAATGAATACACTGCTATTCATCCTTCCTGATTCAGAAGCACCCACACCACGTCCTACATAGAACATACTGAAATCAACACTACTGAGGCCATACGCAATGTTTCCCATTGAAGCAGGCCTGGAAAATGGGAGATTAGGGAGATTAGATTAGAAGGAAAAGAAGCCCCTCACACCAAAATCTGGCTGAAAGTCAGAAACTTCAATACAGGACTGGGGAGATGGCTCAGTGGTTAAGAGCACTGGCTGCTCTTCCAAAGGATCCAAGTTCAATTCCCAGCACTCACATGATGGCTCACAACCATCTGTAACTCCAGTCCCAAGACATCTGAGACCTTCTAGCCTCCACAGACACTACATGTATGTGGTACACACACATTCATGTATGTAAAACACCCGTATACATGAAATAAAAATAAAGGAACTTTTAAAAAAGACAAAGTAACTTCAATACAACCAACAAAATCAAAACTACCTAGCAGATTAACAGATGTTTATCTTCTCAAATACACCTCAAATGATGATGTTAAAAACAACAAACTATGCTGACTTAGGACCTTCATGGCCTTTAAGTTTAACCATATCAGTACATTTCCAACAACCATAATTATAAAGTGTGTCTCATAAAGCCATCTTATGGTTCCAATCACAAACAAAAACTCATCTAAGAAAAATAAGCAAGCCAGTTCATGTCTCTTTTTTTAACTCTACTCAATTTTAAACTCCTTAAACTTCCTCATAAATTATACCCTTTAAACAATGTGACTTTAAAAGTCTAAATGATCACCTGTTCCTCTCTCAAAGTGCCAGTGCTTTATCTAAAGTATGCACTTTCCCTTATGTGTGTTTAGTAAACTCACTCACTCACTTTGCTTCACTCTGACTCATGCAGAAATTCTTTTCTGTATCAGTCAAGGATGTAGCTTTACCTGTGTGGAGGTACCTAACGGAGAATACCGTGTAATACTCCAATCTATGAATTATCAGAACTTACTTATCCAATCTCCTACATTTGAATATTCAGACTCCTTTCAGTTTCTTCTATCAATTTTTAATTTTCTTAAACACAAATCATCCTGCATGTACCTGAGGAATTCCTGAGAATAAATTCCAGGACTGTAAAACTGGCCAAGACCATCATTTTTTCCTTGTTGTCTGGGGTGTTTTGTTTGTTTCTTGTTATTTTGAGACAGGGGCTCACTGTGTAGACCAGGCTGGCCTGGAAATCACTGTGTAGAACAGGCTGGCCTCAAGTGTCTGTCTCTGCCTCCAATGTGCCAGGATTAGAGGTGTGCACCACCACACCCTGCCCAAGACTTTCACCACATCACCAAATGCTGCCAGGGCTATACAAAGACTCGGTGAGACTTGCTCCACCAATCATAAGGATTCATTTCCCTCATTAATAATAGAAACCGATCACTTTATCTCTGCCAATTTGATGGGTGACAGCATTTTGCATTTCCACTCACCTACCTTAGTGTGGCCATTCATGACTCTCTACGCACTTATTGGCCCTGTTTTAATTTTGCTAATTGCTATTTGTACTCCTGGCATTTCCCTATTACAGCACCATGACTTGCCTTAGTATAGTATGTTTTCTGCTGGCTTGCCCTCCACCCATCATATCGCTCTTTCTAATAATCCCTATTAAATAACCCTTGGGACCTGCTCCAGGCTCAGTCACAAGTGCATGTGAGCCTCCTTCCCTCCCTCCCTCCATCCTTCCCTCCCTCCCATCTCTTCCTTCTTTTTCTCACTCTCCCTCTATCCTTACCTCTCTCCTTTCTTTAAGTAGATTTTCCCTTTCAACATAGCTTTTTTGTGAATACCTTACGTTCTCCACTTTTTTTTTTTTGCAGTTTACTTTTCCTATACAATGTCTTGTACAAAACTCTAATGTTTTCATAAAATACTGAATTCTGCTAGACTCTTCAGCCATCTTCTTTTTCTTGGTATCATTTTCTACCACCATAAAAAAATACCACAAAAGGTTTGTGCGTGTATATCCTTATACAAAGACTTTATTCCTGGGGACAGACCACCAGGCTCAATGGGTAAACCTTTTTCAAGATGTCATACTCTTCCAATTGAGGGCCCACCATTGCCTACTTTGAGAAGTGGGGTGCCCTCTGCCTCAACACTTGGCAACCAGTCATCACCAATGTTTCCACTTATGCCAGAGACTGACGCAAAGGGATTCTCAGCTATTTACTTTCAATTCTTTTTCCATCACATTCCCAGGGCTTTTGTCTTCTGGGTTTTGCGTATATATTCTGATTGCTGCTTGAGTCTGATCTTCTATAAAAGATATACTTACTTATTCTATCCTTTAGATATTTTGTTTCCCTATCAAACCCCCATGAGACTGAATGAACTCTTTTTATAATACAGATCTCGGAGATCCTGAGCAAATGTTTTGCCAAATAGATTTCTCTTCTACTTATTTTGTTTATAATTTGTAAACTCAGAGTCAGGCCAAGAGCAAGAGAAATGCCTCAGTGAGCAAGATGTCTGGTATATATACGAGGACCTGAGTTTGGAAACCAACAACCACATAAAAAGCCAGGTGTGGTTGCAGGCACCTGTAACCCCAGCCCTGCAGGGAGGGAAGAGAGCAGATCACTACAGCTCACTGGCTGCCACCTTACCCCCCAGTTCAGTGATAGGCCTTGTCTTAAAGGAATAAGGCAGAGGACAATAGAGTGGCACACCCAACATAATGGGCAGAAGACAAGGAAACACGGTCCTCAATGGGAAAGAACATAAACTATCTTCAAAAATGAAGGCAAGAGCTAGGCATTGTGGTGGACAAATTTAATCCCAGCACTCGGGAGGCAGAGGTAGGCAGAGCTATGTGAACTCCAGGTCAGTCTGGTCTACATAGTGAGTTCCAGGCCCTGTATGAGTCCCTGTGTCAAAGAAATTAAAGCAAAACATGTTTTCATTCAAACCAAGGTTGTCATAATGAATCACAATAAACTCATGCTGCTAACCACCAAAACAAGCTGTTGAGGCTGAAGGAATGAGCCTACGTGGAAACTAAGAATGCAGGAAACCACTTCTCATACTTCACTACAAACCTTTTTCAGTGTCACGCCAGAAGTGATCATCTCTTCTGGGGTTCACAGCACATGTGAATTAATGTATGTTACCCTGGACTGGAAACTGGAAAATACAACTAACATGTAAGTTTTGTATACTGTAAAGTAGAAAGTCTAGAATGGGTTAAGAATGTGCAGGACAACTCTCTGGAGAATGACTAAGGCAATGTTTAAAAGGTATAGTTAGCAAACCAATAAATACAATATATAAAGTTATACCAATTTTCTTATTAACCCAAAATTGTGCAGAAATGGGAAAAAATATAAATAAGAAATGTAACAAACAGAAAACAAATAGCTATGTGATAAAATTGTACCACTCATTACATTCAATGTTAATTAACTAAAATACTCCCTAAGAAGGCAGACACTCAAACAGAGCAGGATCCCAGAGGCAGAGGCTGATGCAGAGGCCATGGAGGGGAGCTGCTTACTGGCTTGCTTCCCATGGTTTGCTTAGCCAGCTTTTTTTTTTTCATATATATTTATTTTTTTTATTAAGAGATTTTTCTATTCATTTTATGTACCAACCACAGATTCCCATCCTCCCTCCTCCCACCTCCAAGCCTTCCCCCACCAACCCACCCCTCATTCCCACCTCCTCCAAGGCAAGGTCTCCTATGGGGAGTCAGCAGAGCCTGCTACATTCAGTTGAGGCAGGTCGAAGCCCCTCCTCCCTGCACCAAGGCTGTGCAAAGTGTCTCACCATAAGCACTAGGCTCCAAAAAGCCAGCTCATGCACTAGGGACTGGTTCCAATCCCATTGTCTGGGGGCCCCCTAAACAGTTCAAGCTAAACAACCGTCTTGCTTATCCAGAGGGACTAGTCCAGTCCATGGGGGCTCCTCAGCTATTGGTCCACAGTTCATGCATTTCCACTAGTTTGGTTAGTTGTCTCTGTACTTTTTCCAATCATGGTCTCTATATCTCTTGCTCATAGAATCCCTCCTCCATGGCCTATGCATCAGCCTCTGCTTCTGGGATCCTGCTCTGTTTGAGTTCTTGTCTTGACTTCCTTCAGTGATGAACAAAAAAAATATTGAGAAAAAATTGCTGTCGTTTAGTGATTTAGAGAAATTTTTATCAAATGAGTAAAAGTCATCTTACTGTCAGTTACAAACATATGGTAAAATAAAAAATGCCATGTCTATGTGAGACATTCAGAATTTAAAAAAAAAAAGGCAGACACTAAAAAAAAAGATGTCACAAACAACATAAAAAATGCCAGGTGCAGTAGTATGTACATGCAAGCCCAGTGTTCAGGGCACAGGATTCCTGGAGTTCTCTGGAAGAAGCAGGTCAGGCTTAACCGTTGAGCTCCAGGCCAATGAGAAACCCTGCATCAAAGTGGGTAGCTGGTATACCTGAGGATGACACCCAAGCTTGTCCCTCTGGCCTCCACACACACATATGTGCACACACACACATATGTATATATACACAGACACTCATAAAAAGATTTATGACCAAAAACCAACTGACCTTATTGACAATGACAGAACACTATACCAACTGCAGAATACATGGTCTGTGAAAGGGCATACACATCACTCATGAAAAACAGCTAGACTCACAAAGCAGGCTGGAATAAATTTCAAACACTACAATTACAGAGATTTGGGAGATTCTGCTCCCAAATGTGGGGTCAGTAAGATGGCTCAGCAGATAAGGGGAGACTTCCCACACAAGTCAGACAACCTGAGTTCAACCCCCAGATCCTGTGGAAAGGTAGGAAGAATAAACTATTTGAAAGTTGTTCTCTGACCTGCACATATACACCACAGCATTTGCGTGCCCATACATGCATGTGCACAAATCAATAATAATTAAGATAAAATAATTCCCTAATATTTAGAAATCAAGTAAGATACTCCAGTAGTCCAGAAATTTTCTAATTTCCATTGTGGTGCATTAAGAATATTTTAACAATAATGGAAACACAGAACATCTAAATGGGTGAGGTTCAGATAAAGGAACATTTCAAGGCAAAGTTCCCTCAAGTTAAAGAAGAAATATTTAAAGTCAGTGATACAGCCTTCCACCTCAAGATGTCACAAAATGAGAAGATTGGATCCTAAAAGAAGAATAAAATAAAGATAAAAGCAGCAATCAAATAAAAAACAAAAGAGAAATTCAACAAAAACTGAGTCTTTAACAAGAGAAAACTGTTTAGCCCTGATGTGCAGGAAAAAAGAAAACACAAATTCTTCGCTAGGGGGCAGGATTGACAGGCTTGTCGCTATACCACCAGGACTCCCAAGTCACGGGGGCAAGTAGAAGAAGCCATTTCTAACCCACCCAACTGACCACAATTCAAGTATTATCTAGGACATCATCATGGGCTACTGAAGATCTGTGAACTTGTGGAGTCACCTGGAAATTCAAAGTATGTGGTCCTTCCACCCTCAAAGCTCCACAATGCTACCACTGGGAATCTAGCCTAAAGCACCAGATATGGGGACAGGTCCTCACTGCAGCACCGTGGGGAGGTGAATGTGAACACATCTTGAGTGTCCTTTGAGATGTAAACCCACTGCACATTGGCAGGACTACAGCCGACCTACACAAAACTGGGATATACAGACAGAGCATGTGCAGGAGGCCCAGCAGCAGCAGCAGGGCCCAACTGCCAAAATGCTATTACGTAGATGCAGAAACAGCAATACCACCTACACAAGCCTGAGAAAACACACAGAGCAACCGCACACTTTGTTCAGGGATCCTTTGTTCTGATTGTTTTATTGATAAAGGTCCTTGGTGTTTATTTCTGGCTGGCCTGGGCACCCTTAGAAGTTCATAAAGGTACAGATGGTGCAGAAGCATACATAAAGCGGTTGTTTGCCTCTCGAAGTAGAAGGAACGGGTCTGGGTTTAACTACAGTGTTAATCTTACTTGTGTGTATGCTCTGAGGCAACTATGATGAAATGTTTTTTTATCTCTGCGCAACACATACCCAACAACATTATCTTGTAATTGTCTTAATATTTATATTTATCAAAAGAAAAACTGGGCACTCAGAATTAAAACATTTTGCAGCTGAAAAGGAAAAATGATTAACAAAATAAGCCAACTATAAATAAAATTCCTACACATAAAAATACCCAATACATACATACCCAATAGCTGGGCATGGAGACACCTTTAATTCCAGATTCAAGAGCCAGAGGCTGGCATAATTCCGTGAGTTAAGACCACACCAGTTCCAGACCAGCCAGGGATACACAGTAAGACCTTGTCTCAATAAGCTAAGTAATTAAATAAATTAAAACCCAAGGAATGGAAAATCATTAGAATGAAAGAAAATGCTGAAGCTGACACCACAGACATGAAAATCTTTGATTTGCAAAAGCATTTTTATTTGAATATTCACTTTGTTAATTGTACATAATCAATATTCCTAAAAATTGAAGGAGATCTTTCCCCTGGTAACATGAATCAAACTGTATATACGTACCCAAGGCTGAAAACAGCATGCTAACACGGATCTTCTGGAGTACCAAGCATTTTCCTGGTCCTATGCCGAAGACCAACTAAACACAGTACACACTGGAGGTCTGTGGTATTTGAGGCATCCTAAAAAGTTCCCTGAAGTGTTCATAACAGCACTCAGCATGTCACCTAGGGATTAGGCTCATCCCCCTGACTCAGTGCTCTCTAAATTCAAGCATCCTCCTGTTGGCCACTACCTTGAGAGACAAAGAAAACTACATCACACCTGCAACTGGTACTTGCTTCTCTGGACACACATGGCTCTTACGTACCAGGACTGGGACGGCCTGTGACTCATTTCCGGGACAGTCACCTGGTGTCTCCATAGCTCAGTAAGATTCTGCCTCATAACTGCTGCCTTGTTATTGCATTTTCCCTTCCACGTCTACTTGAAAAAGAAAGAGAAACACAAAGTGCTTGTTATACTTGATAATTAAATTCATTTCAGCTCTACAGTTCCATGTATGTGTAAAGAACAGCACAGAATGGAGTTTATCACCACAATTCTTTAGAGCAATGGTTCTCAACCTTCCTAAGGCTGTAACCCTTTAATACAGTTATTTCCTCCTGTTGTGATGACCTCCAACCATAAAATTATTTGTAAGTTCACAACTGTAATTTTGCTACTGTTATGAATCGTAATGTAAATATCTGATCTGTAACCCTCAGATTGAGAACCGCTGCTTTAGGGGGTTTTAAAAATTAAAAAATTCAAATACTGTATGCTTCCTTCTTTAATCTGCTAGGCCTTAATTTTATTCCCTGGAAGCCTGTTTTTACTTACAATACATCACTATCGTTTTTTAAGGAACTCTCAACAGCTTAAACTCCAATTTAAATCCCTTGCCTAGTACTTGACATGTTCACTGGCAGAATTGAAATCTGCATGCCCAGACACCCTCCTACTCTTTAATTCTCCTTTTTCAGGGGCAGTGTCATCCTACTGGCTCTGGGATTAACTTCCATTATAAGCAATTCTTTGTTTAAATGCATGCCGTGCTTCTAGATCAGGACTTCATACTTCGTAATAATTACAATTACGAATACTTCACAATTACATCTTCAGTGAAAAGCTTGGTAACAGGATAAGGTGGGTGCCTAGAGGAAGGAAAACAATGAGTTGGAGGGTCCAGGTCAAGTAGGTGAGGCAAAAGGAGTCTAGAGGCTTGGGGGGCGTGGCTCAGGGGGACAGAGGTAGGTGGGCGTGGTCCTGGGAGGGCGTGGCTCTGGGAGTCAGTGGAGAGGCACTGGGGAAGTGCGGGGCACCACCAAAGGAGAGGGGAGAGAGCGGGCGCTGCTGAGAAGGGGTGAGGCTGGAATAGAACCTTCGAGAGCGCACTCTCAGTCTCCACAGGGGGCGGAGGCCTCCGGACGACAGATACACACATGCATGGCAGACCTTTTGCCTAGCACGTCCGGGCTCACCTGCGGTCCTGCTCTCTAAGCTGTCCATTAAGAAACCTACCTCGGCCGTGTTTCTCCGCTGAATTCTAGGCTACACCAGGGAGGAACGGACGATGCCCACCCGTAGCCTGAGCCGCCGCCCTCAACCTGCGCAAGCGCGGAGGCGCTCAGGCTGGCCGGAGAGCACGCCCCGCCCAGGCCTGGGTGTCCCGCGCAGGCGCAGTCCGTATGAACTCGGTGTGCTGCGTGTACACATCCTAGAGGCAAGGGTTGTCTCTGAGAGCCTGCCACTGAACGCAGGCGCATTTTATGTCCCTGCGTCTGGTCTCAAACCTGCATGGGGGAGCAGGTGAAGGAGTCTAGGGATGGGCTCATCGGGAGGGACGGTGGGAAGGCTGGACGTGGGGTGGGAGGCCACAGGTGGTGTAGACCGCGCCCCCAGCGGATTCCAACCAGGACAGCGGTTGGGAAAGCAGGAAAGCAGAAACAGGAGTGCCTACCAGCGCTGTCCTGAGTGCACCTGGGGCTGCTGGTGTGTTTGGTGCCCTCTGCCTGTCAAATAACCCAGTTTTGGTCTGAATCAGTATCTGCGGAATGGGGCCTCCTACAGGATCTCAACCAAGTTTGGCCTGAGGCCTGAGGTGGTGCGCTGTGCATCCCCGGCCCTCGGTGACAGCACAGCCACTGAGTGAGGCACAAGACACACCAGAGCCCCCAGGTCCTGAAGATCCTGTGCTCAAGGGGGCACTGATATTAGGTGACCCTGAGCAAGGCTTTTCCCTTTCTATGCAAGAAGTTTTTATGTGACTCCAAGTATCTAAAATAGCCACAGAAATCGAACATTTACTGACAATAAATCGGAAAAGAATTCATTTTAAAACACCTTTGGTATATACATAATTTTACCATTTATTAGAGACAAAAGCAGATTTGCATACTAATTAGTTGGGTGTGTTTGTCCAGTATAATTCAGATACTATAACGTGATACATGCCGAGGAATGATGGGAAAATATTAAAATTCTTTGTTTTCGGTAATTAAACCATTACAGTAAAAACACTGCAGCTCATAACATAATGGTTTCAGGCCTGATATGAGGCATCTCGGGCAGCATTCACTGGTTTGCATGGCATAGGCAGTGTACACTGTACCTGTTGTGCATTCAAAACCAAGGCTGCAGTGAAGCTGCACAATGCACCATGGGTAAGTGCTGCCAGAGACACCTTGGAATCATTATGCATTTGAGTTTGAGGTAATTTCCAGTCATTGCGCGTTTGGAAGCCTTTTACCACTGCTCAGTTTTTGTGACTCCTACATTCAGTTTACAGAACAGTGTTACATACCACAATTCAAGAAGTTTGTGGTTACAGCATTATGGGGTGAATGAGGAGCCCCCAAATGAGGCCAAGTTCTGGCTGGTTCTAGGGTGGATAAGGTTGAGCCTAAACAGCAAGATCACAGCCATTGCCAAGGAGGTGGTTCTGTGTGAGCACATGATGTCTTCTCTCAAGACTGTCTGACCAATGTTCAGTTCCACAGGTTGACATTGGTTTCCAACAGTTTTTTAGGGCTGAGGAAACTGTCCTCAGAAGCCCCAGAGGGGCAGGCTGGGCATGGAGATGAATGGACCTAATCTTGGGAGCCTTGCTGGCACCACCTACCTCAGTCCCTGGCACTGGGGTCCACCCCTGACACCCTAACATAGGAAAGGGTACCTGTGGTGGTTGAATGAAGAGTGTGGCCTTGCAAGAACTCCGAAGAAGTGGATTCTAGGGGCTGGAGATGGTTTAGCAGTTAAGAGCACCTACGGCTCTTGCAGAAGACCCAGGTTTGGTTCCCAGCGGCCATGTCAGGTGCCTCACAAACCACCTGTAACCCCAGCTCCAGGGGGATCCATTGCCTCTGGCCTCCATGGGTAGCTGCACTCACTTGGACATTCTCACACACAAACACACACACCTACACATAATTTTTAAAAATAAAAATAAATCCTTTTTTTTAAAAAGTGGATTCTAGTATCTGGAGAGATGTCTCAGTGGCTAAGAGCACTTGCTACTCATACGGTGGTCCTGAATTGAATTCCCAGCATCCATACTAGGCAACTCACAAGACCTGTAACTCCAGTTCCAGGGAACCTGATGCCCCTCTTCCGACCTCCATGGGCACCTAAATGCTTGTAGCACACATATAGACAAGCAGCACACACCTATATTTTGTTTTGTTTTGTTTTGTTTTTTGAGACAGGGTTTCACTGTGCAGCCCTGGCTGTCCTGGAACTCACTCTGTAGACCGGGCTAGCTTCAAACTCAGAGATCCTTCTGTCTCTGCCTCTTGAGTGCTGGCATTAAAGGCATGTACCACCACCGCCTGTCTCCGGCAACATTTTTTAAAAGTGGATTCTAATGCAACTCCCCTTCTTTTAATCCCTGGTTGGCCTTACAACCTTGCCTGTTAACTAAGACACTGTAACAAAACTTGTAACCATATGTAATGAGTGTACATCTTGGTTAATACAAAGCTACAAAGTACAACCAAAAGATAAAAGAGTGATTGAGGAAAGATGTATTAGTCACAGCAAGTAAGGGGAGCTCTGGGGTTATTTCCAAACCAATGCCTCCCCCAAACAACAGAACTGTGGGGATTTTATTCAAGAAGCCTATAAACTTTTTATATAGGAAAGCCCTTTAGAGATAGAGGGCACATTTCTGAGAGTGCAGTTTAAGGCCACAGTCCAAGGAAAGACGGTGGTGACATTTCTGCATACACTTAGCCGGAGGTCATGGACCATCCATGTATTCTAAGGTTAAGATGGTGGGCAGGAACACTTCTGAAAAGGTCTGTTTTTTTTCCACAAAGTTTACCATGAAAAAAGCATGAATATAAGAGTTTGCCACTAAAGGTGTCTTCCTAGTATGGTGGCTAACTAAACTCAGTATGATTTCTGGGTCTTAATTACAAGAGCTCATAAAACTTGTACCTGGTTTTCTCCAGGTACATCCTATATGGGGCAGCTTCATGTAAAATGTCCCACCACACTGAGACCACATTCCAGCCTTCCAATTGTGTATCCTTCAGACCAACTCAAATCCCAGCTTAAGTACCAATGACCTCAGTTGACACTGTGTGGAAGGAGCAAGCCAGCCAACCCAAATCCTAACTCCCTGAATTCATGAGGTTTAATAAAATGTGGATAGGGATTTTTTTCTCTTTATTCATCCATACATTTTGGGACAGTTTGTAGCAATAGCAACTGTTATGTGAATTTATCTTTCCTATGCGTGTGGAACTGGACAGCATAAGTCACTGATGACAGAGTTCTGGAAAGTTCCTAAGGTCTTTAATCGTTCCTGAGAGCTATGAGTAGAACTACATGGAACTTATTAAGTGGAAGATTTGATTGTTATTTATGAGGGATCTGACAGAAGTTCAGTGATTCAAATTACCATGCAAAAGTCGTCCTGCTAAATTGTAGAAATGCTCTTCCAAAAGTAAGGACTGAGGATTCAAACAGGCTCACTGTTTCAGTAACTCAGAAGTGAGAGTAGTTTATTTGGCTTGTGGTTCTGGAGGTGGGAAAAGCCAGTAACAAGGGCCCCATGCAACAGCCTCCCTGTTGGGTCACAGCAGCAGGGGAGAAAGCTAGAGAAGGCTGAATTCGCTTTCATAACAAACTCACTCTGGCAACACAAACACATCAGTGATAAGGGCTTTCAGTCCTTCCAGGGGAGAGAGCATCCAAGGATAGCCACTCTTCCAAGTCCACCAGGGCACACACCTTCTTTTTTCTTTCGCCCATTATCTTTCTTACAAGACTTGCTTTAAATATACGCAGAGGTAAGGGCTGCGAATGTAGTTCATTTGGTAGAGTGTTTGCCTATCATACATGAAACCCTAGTTTGATTCCCCAGCAACTGCATAAAACCAGGTGTATAGTGGTGTATGCCTTAATCCAGAGTACGTAGATTCAGAAGAACTAAAAGTTCAAGGGCATCTTGGCCAAATAAGACCCTGCCTAAAAATTAAGTAAATAAGTAAATACAGAAAGCAAATCAACAACTACACATACACATAATTTACAAAAAGAACTATCATCAAAAAGTTATAACTTAAAAAAAAAAGTCAGGCACGATTGTGCATGGTTTTATATTCCAACACTCAGCAGGCAGAGGCAGGAGGAGGATCTCTGAGTTTGAGGCCAGCCTGGTCTACATAGTGAGTTCCAGGACAGCCAGGACTATGTAGGGAAATCCTGGCTCAAAAACACACACACACAGTTTTTGTATGTACTGCTGAGACTGAAAAATGGCTGAGCCCTGCCAAGGATTTTCTGTTAACTTGGTACAAGCAAGAGTTGTCTGGGAAGAGGACTAACAATTGAGAAAATTCTTCCATCAGATTGCTTGCTGGCATTTTCTCGATTAGCAATTGATATGGGAGGGCCCAGTGCTACTCCTGGGCAGGTGGTCCTGAGTTCTAGAAGAGTGTAAGAACCAGAAGATCAGGGAGTTTTCTGTGAGACTGTCTCCTAGTAATGCTACAGGTCACACCCATAAAGTCTCACCAATATGGCTGCCCAAATGTGAGCTGAACAAGAGTGACACCAATGTACATGCCATGGAGGATGGGAAAAAGCCCAGGAGACTGCAACCCTACACAAAGAACTACAGACAACTGAGGAAAGCTAGGAGTGGGTGAGGTGGTCTTCCTCAGGGAGGAGCACACAAATTGTTCGTCTAGTGCCAAATGCTCAGCCCTGAAAACATACAAGTAGCATCATAGGGACTGAGTAAGTTATATTTAGAATATATATGTATACACATACATGCAAGCAATAACAGCTAGTGAAAAAAGAGGCCATGAATTTCAAGGAGAGATGGGAAGGGCATGTGGGAGAGTTTGGAAGAAGGAAGGGGAAGAGAGAAATGTAATTATGTTGTAATCTCAAAAATAAAAGGGGAAATGAGTTAAAGAATCCTATCTAAAAAGAATCTGTAGTGTTTGATTGGCTGGAGATGAAGAATCAGCTGGGATTAACAAGAGACCAGAACCAATGTGACACCTTTGCTTTACTGGCACAATTGATGCTGGTTTGCTGCAGCTGAGAAATCAGCCGTGATTAAGAGACCTGCATCATTAAAGTGAAATCTTCTGGGGCTGTTTCCTCAGGGTCAGCACACAGAAGCTCTGTGGTCCAGAGTGGGTAAGGCTACATCTCCTCATGCTGGTAGCAGAACTTGGCAATGTGTAAGTCACTCAGGTGGTGCTGGTTTTGAAGGTATGAAGGGACCATGGAAAGCAGCTGAGGCTTGACACTGTGTGTCAGGACTTGAGGTCCTGAAGAGGGCCAGGAAAGATCAATGGTAAGGGTGCAGCGTCAGTTGCAGGGGACTGTACCATATTGGAGATACCAGTACCATGGGATGAATACCAAGGACAGCAGCAGCCACAGAGTGGAAATTAACCGGAGCCTGTGAGCTGATATGTGTGCTGTGGAGAGCAGAGCTGGGCAAGGAGAGCCCCAGGCCCTTTGGAGCCCAGGAGATGTGCGTAGGTTCCAGATACTGAATTTTTTATCCTGTTGAGCTTTGGTTTTGCTTCGTGATTATACCCTGTTTCTTTCTTCTTGAAGGAAGAAAGTATTTAACTTGCCTTTTATTTTATAGGAGCACACAGTTGAGAGACTTTAGACTTTTAAAAAGACATTGGGTTTTTAAAGAGAACTTGGACTTTTAAGAGTGTTGAAAATTTAAAACTTTTAAAGTTGTGCAGAGGTGGCATTGCATCACAGTTGGAACTTGGACTCTACAGGAAGCCCCAAGCTCATACCATAGCTTTAGACACTTACCAATGATACCACTAAGTCATCTGCCTCTGAACCTCAAGTTCCCTCACGACAAAGAAGAGATGCTTTTCCCTGGACAGGCCAAACCTAAGAATGACTGACCTTCTTCCCCTGGCCAGGAAACTTCATTTCCATTGATATGTTGTACTATGAGTGCTTTGTAGCTCTGAGGATAATCCCTGTCCATCAAGCATTCAAAGCTCCCATGAGCAGCTTCAAGCACGGGGACATGCACATCAGTCACCATTTTTACCTCTCAGACCTAGAGCTCTGTACTCTTGATCAGCTCTGCTACCATTGGAGCAATCAGGCCTAATTGCTGAGCACATGGTCCCTGCAGGAGTTCCCTGCCTGGGATGTACACATAGTCATCATGCTAGGTGCAAAACACTGGTCACATATGTCACTATGCTGGGAGGGGGGGGGTCACTGTCACTTATGTTGCAAAGTCTGCCTTGAAAGACACTTCACCCCTTACTGGGTTCAGTGCCTGACTTGTATCCCCATTGCACTGCCTAGTGACAGAACGGACGGGGACACACACACACACACACACACACACACACACACACACACACCACCTATGACCCAGCACACAGACTGAAAGTGAAGCTATTAATGCAGGGGCTAAGCAAGCATGTGAACTCTGTTGTTATTAAGGCAGCAGGTGGCCTCTCTCTGGGAGAGTCAACAGCATCGGTGATTCTGATCCTTGCAGGCTGAGTTTTTGTTTTAAAAGCTCTGATTACATAAATACTGTCTTTGTCTGCCTTTCTGCACTATGGCCCAGCCGGAGGAAGCCCTGCACAGACAGGAAGCAGGTGGGCAGTGCTGGAGGCAGAGCCTCAGGCCCTCCAGTGGGGAACAGTGCCAGCCAAGGCCATGCCAGGGACTACCCATAGGCCGAATTCATAAATTTGTTGCAAAAATCCTGCTCAAGAAATTTTGAAGAGGTCTTCAACAGGTAAAGATTATATTAGTCAAATAAGTGACATAAAAATATTACATGAATATAATCAAAATACATTATGTGCATGTACAAAATGCCACAATAAAACCCATTGTATACAATTAATACATGCTAATATGGATTCTAAAATATCACATAAGATACATTTAGAAGCACGATGATAATTAGTTTTAAATGCTATGCATGTTAACACATCACAAAATATATCAACTTACTCAATTTTATTCCTTTACATTTTATTTCATCTTAGTTTTTGGAGACAGGGTCTCACTAAATAGCTCTGGTTGGCCTAGAACTCACTTTTTTTTTTTTTTTTTTTGGTTTTTCAAGACAGGGTTTCTCTGTGTAGCTTTGCGCCTTTCCTGGAACTCACTTGGTAGCCCAGGCTGGCCTCGAACTCACAGAGATCCGCCTGGCTCTGCCTCCCGAGTGCTGGGATTAAAGGCGTGCGCCACCACCGCCCGGCTAGAACTCACTTTATAAACCAAGCTGGCCCTGAATTCATAGAGATCTGCCTGCCTCTGACTCCCAAGTGCTGGGATTAAAAGCATACACCACCACACCCAGCTGGCTACTTTAAATTTTAATTCCAATAAATAGTTTATCCTTCCTATAATTTTAATTTTTTTTCATTTTTTGTTTATATTAACACTCAGTTGCACTTTTAGATTCTAATTATTCCTTATTTAAATCTCCAAAATAAGTTAACTTATTCCCACTTCCTAGCCTTTCTTATTGGAGCTATGCCAAAATTAGCTGTAGACTTTTCAGTTTTCATAGATCCTAGCAATCAATTGTTCACTTGGAAGGATGCAGCTGAATGTTGTGAGATGTTCTGGGCCCACAGCATCCTAAAAAATGGACAAAGCTACAACACTGTATGAAGAATAATGTTTCTCACTGAGTTAAAAAAACAAATAGGTGAGCCTGAGTTTTTTCAACCTTAAACTTGCCATGATTTGACGGATCACCCAGATTCTTTAAAAGTAGAATTAAAACAAATGCTTGCAGGAGAGTTCCACAAAGGCAGAACACAGTTTTCCTTACATCTTCTCCAGCATTAGCTCAAATGTTTCTCTGACATTTTAGTAACTTTTGGAGTACCAAGTACATAGGAGACAGCAATAGTTCAAAAGGCAGCCTCGCTGGATGTACCTCACATTCCGCCTCCAGCTTTCCCCCAAACTTAGAGGGTTCAAACACAAACACAAAACAATAGTCCTGTTGTTTCTGCACTGGGCCCCTTTGTTTCCCAGGCTCTGTGGATCCAGAGCAAAGAAATGGCAGGGCCCTGCTTTCTGCTCCAAGCTCCTCACTGTGCTTATTCTTCTGGAAGGTTTTACTGACTTCTGAATGAAAACAAATGTTTGGATGGCATTTGGTGTGGTACAAAAATAAAATAAAATAAATGTGATACATGTGAAACACTTCATTCTATAACAATTTGCCAAACAGGGGTTCCTGGACTCAAGACACTCAAATGGGGCCGATGATTTGGCCTGCATGAAGGATCCTAGTGTCCCTGGCTCAGAAGATCATTGTTGTTATTTGTAGTTCTTTGCTTTCTCCGACTGAGGAGTTTGCTTGGTTCTGGAACCAAGTCCCAGCTTCTTCCGATAGACATGAACAGTAATTTTCATAATGTTAATGACCACCAACTGAGTGCACCAGGCACTTCATGCTACACGTGTATTTGTGCTGCTCACTACATGTGCATGTGTAGATTCACATACTCCCCAAACAAACCCATGAGAAATTTGAGCCTGCCTCGGAGATGATGTGATGGCTCCCAGGCCGAGCAGTGGCATCCTGCTGGGTAGGAAGGCAGTTGATTTTTGTTGTGTTGACTGCTCTGCACACAGGACCTTTTGTCTTTTCACCTACTTCCTCCAGAACACAGATCCTCATTCTCCTCCATGGTCATTAGGCATTGTAACCGGCCTCTTGAGCAGCTTGGTGGTGGGTCCTTTGTATGTGAAACAATGCGGCCTTTCCTCCTGCAAATATCAAGCCCGGGCTACCTCTTCCTCCAACTGATGGGAGCCAGTGGCTTAATGAATGCAGGAGGGAGGGCCGCTCTGAGGCACCGGAAGTGAGGATGGCACAGGTGGCAAGGGCTCTGAATAGCCAAAGAAGGCTGCCTGCTGACCCAAGTCAATCACCGGGATGGAAAAACTCTGGCCCAGCAGAAAAAAGTCCCTTTTCCAACCTGACAGTCCTGGACCCTGTAGACTGGGTACCTGAGAGCCAGCTCCTCTAACTCCCTGGGTCAACATGGCCTCACTACTCAATCAGAGGCCACATGGGTTCCTTTGGCATCCAGACATGTTGTAAAACAAAGTGGGATTTGAACCTTCATCACTAGCTCCCAAACATCCCCAGATGCCGCCGACTGAACATGAGTCCGTTCTCAACAGTCCATGAGCACTAGTCACGGGCTGACTCTGCTTGAGACAGCAGTGCTCTCCAGTCCTCCATGCCCATCCCTTCTGACTTCTTGGCCAACACCCACGGTGAGTTTGATGGGACCAAACTCCTAGTTAGCACTTGGACTCTTTGGCATTTTATTTGGGTGAAGGCATACATTTCCCTGACGAATGGGCTCTTTGTGTTTGCAACATTTTATTATACACATTTGGGGATTTTATATATTCAACAAGCAACTTCATTCCTGGCTTCAGGCCTGCCACACAGGAACTGCAGAGGATTTCCTCTATCCACATAACTGAGAAGCAGAACAACCAGAAACCACAGCTCCTCCAGACCCACCAGGAAGTGAGGCTCTGGAACATGCTGTTGTCCCCAAACTGGAAGAACAGGCATTGTCGAAAATGACAGTTTATCTCTGCAAATGCTCCCTGGTTTGAGGTTAGGGAGCCAGGACAAGGAAGCCTGAACTGCCACTGATGACTCACTGTGGAAAAGCCTGTAAGGTTAAAAACTCAAAGGGACCATTGTAAGAGCACAATACCCAGAAACATAGGTGAATGTGTCTGTCTGTTAGATGTGGGGCTAGTCTCTTTCTGTCTGTGAATCGCTAACTCTTGGATAGACTCCCCAGTTCCCCAGATTCCAGGAGACAAGCAGGTGCCATAACTCTCCTTTCCAAGGACGTGTACAGGTTACCAGATTTTAAAACATCAGAAGAGCTACCAGTGGTGTGGCAGCATATCCCCCCCCCCATAGCATGGGTACTCAACTAAATGTGCCTCTCCTCCCCCACATCCTCAGAGCTATACATTTCCTTCTCCAGGACTCAGAACGCACACACACTCATCCCCACCACCTGGGAATCTGTCTACACACCTGTCTATGGTCTACTCATCAACTCTATGGTATGAAACCCCCATTCCTCTGAAGCCTATAAGGAACCCCCACTCTGCCTTATAGGCTTGACCTCTCTTCAGAGGCCCTGTCATGCTGCTGTCTGTCTATAGCATCAATAACTATTCTAATCGCTTGCCTACAATAGTAGTAACTATTCTAATAAATCTCCCGTCTATAGCATTAATAACTATTCTAATAAATCTCCCGTCTATAGCATTAAAAACTGTTCTAATAAATCTCTTGTCTATAGTGTTAGTAACTATTCTAATAAATCTTTTACTTCTTACTCAAAAAGAGAATCTACCTCAGTGTCCCCTGTACCCCAAACCTAAGACTTTTCAGTGCCTTCCCACAATTTCAAATTTTCATTGGCAACAACTTGCCAGAAATTCTTGCTTTCCTCAATAGCCTTGGCTGAGGCAAACACAGGTTCTTTTATTTGTCTTAATTACTAATTACTTAATATTAACTGTCAGATCACATATTCCATATATTTCATATAAACATATATTCGCATATACATACACACATTTATATAGATATAATTGTATCATATATACTCATATATGATACAGAATGGTAACAAAAGGTTAAAGAAGTTTCAAAGAGGCCTAAGAAACTAAAAGGCTAAAGCTGAGAAACTGAAAAATGAAATTCTCTAAGGGGATAAGATAGCATAATGCTGGAGATCTGCAGAGAAGACTGTACACCGCTGTGTACAGTCTTGAGTCCAGGCAAAAGGGCAGGACCAGGTCCAGATAAACCAAGAGATGGATGGATGGACAGACGGCAGGTCTAGATGGATGAACAGGAAAGTAGACAGAGAACAATTTGAGTGGGTCATGTCAAAAGCAGGAGCCAGGCCAAGCCGAAGACTCTGGGATAGAGGGAAGGCACCTGATACTCAGTAGCCCATACTCAAGGTGTGATGGGAAGGCCCACATAAGACCTGAATTCTCATATTTTTTAAAGGAGTGTGTGTGTGTGTACATTGCCTGTGGAGCCAGATCTCCTGTTACAATTGATTGTGAGCCGCCCAGTGCGGGTACTGGGAACCGAAATCAGGTCCTCTATAAGCAGTATGAAGCCTTATTCACTGAGCTATCTTTCCAATACATTTGTATTTTTTTGAGCCCCATTTCAATGTTTGTTGTTGTCTGTTTTATATTATCATCAGTCACTTTAATATTTGGTTATACTTTCCTTCTGGGTGCTTTAGACCATGCAGGTGTCCAAAATTAACTTTAAAAAACGTTAAGGCCAGTTCCATTGGTGATCTATACAACCTGTAACTTACTTTCACTGTCAGCTGCCCTCATGATAGGCAACTGTCATTTTCTGCCAGGGACCCTCAGGATCTCTACAGTCTCTTCAGTGGTAGCCATTTTGGTGTCTGTCTGGGACCCTTAGGACCTCTGCTACTTTCTTTGTGGGTGAAGGGACTGCTTTCATGTCTCCTGCCTCAGGCCTCTGGCTGCCATACTATCAGTGGTTAATCTTGCTCTCCTGAGTGGGTCTCCTTTCCAGGAATGAAGGAATCTTCCCAGCCATGATTATTGTAGCCAATACCCTTAGTTAGCTCCATTTTAGTTTCTGTTGGGGACTAAAAAGAGGAGGGGACCTAATCTTTGGGGACCAGTGGCTTTGATCTCATATAGATAAGTGGCAATGTGCCCCCTGTAATAGGGAGGAACCAGAGCAGGGGTTTATACCTCTATGCCAAAGCTGAAGCATTGCCTGCTGTCTTAGTTTGGGTTTCAATTGCTGTGAAGAGACACCATGTCCATGGCAACTCTTATAAGGGAAAACATTTAACTGGGGCTGGCTTACAGTTTCAGAGGTTTAGTCCATTATCATCACGGTGGGATATGGCAGCGCACAGGCAGACATGGTGCTGGAGAAGGAGCTGAGAGTTCTGCATCTCGCTCCACAGGCAACAGGAAGTGAACTGTGTCCCACATTGCATGAAGCTTAAACATATGAGACCTCAAAGCCCACCTCCACAGTGACACACTTCCTCCACAAGGCCACACCTCCTAATCGTGCCACTCATTTTGGGGGCCTTTGTTTTTAAACTACCATTCCTCAAGGAAAGGTTATACTCCTTGTTGGGAAAACTTTATTCTACCCTTAACATGTCTGGTCAACCTCTTGGTGTCTGTGATGTTTGGGTGACTTTTGTCATGTAGCTCCTCCCACAGCCACTCTGAGGAACAAAGGGACATGCTGTGGCTCGGCTATCCTCTGCTTGGTTAGGAAGCTTGGGCCGATGCTTCCGTGCAATTTGTCAAAAGGACTACTCACTTCGGGGCAAGAAAGAGCCCACACTGGATTCTGTTTGAAGCTCAAATGTGATGTTGCTGAAGATGCTCAAAGCGAACACAGATCGCTTTCTGGGTTCATTCCATGCTGTGATGAGGGGCACAGCACCACCACCACCACCCTGCCTGCATGTTAAAAGAGCATTGGACAGGATATTTTTAAAGCATTTCTGGCTCAGACAACTCATAACCTTTTACCAGGGTAAAGAGAGAGACCTAAGACAGACCTAGCACGTCTTCACTCTCAACAGGATTTTTTCCCAAGGTTCAACAGTAACCGATTTACTGCATGCTGATCCCTGAATACACTGGGCTCAGAGGAGCCCAGGTATAACCATTGCCCAGCACCAACATCCACCACATGTCATACCTCTGGGGGAGGAGGGGCAGGAAACTGGCAGGCAGACAAGATGCTCAAGTCTCCTTGGAAGACAGCCATAGCCACACAGTCCCCTGCACCCCGCACTAGAAGCTTCCAGTTCCTGGCTGCGTTTCTGCTTTCTTAAAAAATCAATTCGCCCATGTCTCACTCCTCTTTCCACACCCCAACCTTGCCTTTGGAGCCACATCAATATTCATGTAATAATTCTTTTAAAAGGCACAAAAGAAGCTGACTCCACACTTCCTGCGCAACAGGCCCATTTTCTTTCTAGATCCCATCATTGTGGCTGCCCAGTGAATCCCCAGGGTACGCAGTCAATGGGGCCCTGTATGCAGGCCTGGCTGTCCAGCACCTCCCCACCCTTGGCCCTCATTGGCAGCCTCAGCCTGCAGTGGACTGCGCCAAGCCCACACCCAGTCCTCTCTGGAGGAGGAATAAGAGGAGGAAGAAGAAGCTGCTCTGTCTACACTCCTGCCACTCGGACACTGAAGCCAGAGAGGACACCGGCCGCAAAAGGTGACCAGGGGGTGAGAAACAACCACTGACAGAGGACGCAAGGAAAACTGCTCTTTTTCTTCTTCCTTGGAGGGTGAGGGGTGGAGAGGATAGGATGGAAATTGAGCTTTACAAAAAAAGGGGGGGTGGCCTTTGGGGACACTTGGCAGCATTTCAAAACTGCCAATGACATTCTGTGATGTAAGCCTGCCTTTACTGTTTCCTTATGACTGTTGTTGACATTGACATTGTCCCTGGTTTTATTTTCATTAAGACAGGGAGACCTTGGGTCATTGTGAATGACTCAGAATAACTACTGGTGTTTTTAGAGGTGACTCATACACTGCTTCTTTTCTAACTCTGAAGGGGAGGTGTTTCTTTCCGGGAGTACAGTTACCCCCAATCCTCAACCAGAGCTCTCCCTTCCTCACAGCAGCTCTTCCCGTGGCCCTGAAGCACCCCTGCAGATGTTTCCAGTTTCTCTATTTGAAATGCCGAGCGCCTACATCTCCAGGCACCATAAAAAAGCTGCAGGAGAGTTTAATCTTTTCAGATAATTATGAATCAGGATAAAGAAATGGGTTAGGAATGGGTGCTGATTTCCATTGTCCCCTCCTGGAGAGGGCCAGTCTCTGTGAGGACCTCTTAGCTTACAGGCAGTATCTCTCCCAGAAACCCAAGTCCTATGTTTTCTTTACAAAAGACTAATGCAGAATGTCCACATGGGCATTCGTTCCATTTGTCTTAGAAGACAGACTACAAACCAATGCTTCTTTAGGAGAAAGGAAGAATAGGAGGAAATTGGAATTTGTAATGTGGTTATGGAAAAAAACAAATTTTATGGAGTTTTCTAGCATATGGGATTTTCTTTTCAAGTCCTAGTCCCCATCCACAAAAAGACCCTTTAACCCTTCCTTCCCCCAGCCAGGACTTTTGAGAAGTGTCAAGCATGATATAGAGTTTCTCAGGATTTTTTTTTTTTTTTTTTTAATCAATAGCTGTGCTGGGTATGGGCCAATAATTGGGAGCAGAGGCAAGAAGATCATGACTTAGAAGAGAGCCCAGAGTCTACGAAACTTTATCTCAATCTTTAAAAAAAAAAAAGCAATTCTGTTCCTGCCCTCCCCACTGTTCTTTACAGGGCACTAAACTTATTTCCTTTCATTAAAAACAAACAAACAAAACAACAACAACAACAATAAACAACAGTAACTGGGGCTGAACAGACGGCCCAGCATCCATACGCCGCTCACACTGCCTGTAATTCTCGTCCCAGGGGATAGGACACCCTCTTCTGGCTTCTGCAGGTACCAGGCATGCATACATTAGAGACATACATGCAGGCAGAACACCCATACACATAAGATTTTTTTTTTTTTTTACTAAAAAAAAATAACCGAAAACTCAAGTGAAGGAACTAAAAGAGAATAAAATATTACACTTTAGTCCATCAGGATAGTTCTACTTACATGAGGTACTTCAGGTGTTTTTGGAATATAGGAGCAAAACAAAGTTCCTTTACTTTGTAGAACTTTAGCAAACCAAAGAGCAGAGCAAGGTAAAAACCTTCAATCGGTTTCCTTTGGGAGATCATTAATAAAAAAATTTTAAAAGTTACTGAAGTTTTATTCCAAACTATTCTAAGATGTAATATACTCAACACAGGAATGAGTTTTCAACCTTTTGCTGTTGTTGTTATTTTTATTATGACAGTGCAGTTTCTGACTTGAGGACCAGAACTCAAGGCCAAGAGCTGTCAAACATTTCTGCCTAAGTCGCTGTTTTCTGAAATGAGCCACAAGCCGCCTTTGTTAATGGAGTCACTCCGAGAACAGAGTAGCCCTCCCTGCATGCATCCCCAGTCTCCTCAGGCTGTGGCTGTGCATCAGGTGCTTACTGCGAAGGCTGTTTGCTTCTCAATGGCATTCTTGCTCACAAAGAAGCCGCTGTGCTGAGGCCAGACTAATGAATACGCATGGACCGCCTGGCTGTGCCTTGGTCTCCCTGTGTCAGGATACCAGCAGAATCAGATGATCTTGGAGTAACGTTTCTAGGAGGTCATTTCACTGCTATTTTGCAAAAAGCTGGTGCAGTGTTACCTTATTATCCAGATGAATTTTACAGTTTTTATGTTTGACACCTATTCAAAAAAAGTCTCACTCTTATTTTTTATTTAAACAACTTAAATTTATATATTAATTCAAATGAAAATAAGCTCCTTGTCTTAGGGTTTCTATTGCTGTGATGAAACACCATCACCAAAAAGCAACTTGGGGAGGAAAGGGTTTATTCAGCTTCTGCATCACAGTTCATCATTACAAGAAGTCAGGACAGGAACTCAAGCAGGGCAGGAACCTGGAGGCAGGAGCTGATGCAGAGGCCATGGAGGGGTGCTGCTTACTGGTTTGCTTCCCCGGCTTGCTCAGCCTTTCTTATAGAACCTAGGACCACTACTAGCCAGGGATGGAACCACCCACAATGGGCTGGACCCTCCCCAATCAATCACTACTTAAGACAAATGTTCTACTGCTAGTTCTTTTTTTTTTTTTTTTTTTTTTTTTTTTTTTGGTTTTTCGAGACAGGGTTTCTCTGTGTATACTGCTAGTTCTTATGGAGGCATTTTCTTAATTGAGGTTCCCGCCTCTCAGATGGCTTTAGCTTGTGTCAAGTTGATAAAAAAAACTAGCCAGGACGCTCCTGTTCTTGTTCTTTAGAATCTTTTAGAAGTACCTGCGTTTTGCTTCCTAACCCCTGACATTATTGCTATATGAGGATACTGTTTACAGCATTTAAAAAATGTTCGTTGATGTTGACTTTATATTTACTAGCTACTAGTCATCTTAGTGTCCTCCTTAAATCCACCAGCTGATGTACATCCTGGAGACCTCCAGGATTGGAGGTGGCCACCAGGGAGCTGGAATCATTCCCTGGTGCTCTGCTCAGCACCTTTGCTAGTTCCTCATTGACCAAATCCAACCAGAAGTCAATCAACTTGGAAACTTAATCCTGTGGCCCACGGGGACTTAGAAGGGAGGTGGTGGGCCTAGAAGGCAGAGGATGACCTGTGGTCAGTGTGGAATCACAGGATGCCTCTCCTAGCCTCTCTACCCCTCATCTGGGCTAAGGTCTGCAAGCAGCGTACTAAACTCTTCAAAGAAGAGGGTGGAAACTATGAAAAGGTGTCTTTCTTCTGCAGCCTCCAGGATGTCTGAGCTGGAGAAGGCCATGGTTGCCCTCATTGATATCTTCCATCAGTACTCAGGGCGAGAGGGTGACAAGCACAAGCTGAAGAAATCAGAACTCAAAGAGCTCATCAACAATGAGCTCTCCCACTTCCTGGAGGTAAGCCTTACAAAAGCATCACTGAGCTGCACTAGACATGGTTCTCAGTCTGTTTCTGTCTCTAGATGCCCTGGGTTGCTTGCTCAAACAGCTAAGCCCTCAAAGTGTAAGCATAGATGGGCTGTTTCTGTCCTTTGAACCTAAGGATCCACAGGTGATGGCAACAGAACGCAATAGTACACCCCTCACGACTAACACTGAAGAACTGTCAGCTGGTCATGGCGGCACATGTCTGTACTCCTAGTGCTTCACAGGTGGAAACAGGAGACCAGCCTGGGCTGTACAGGGATACCATCTCTCAACACAAAAACAAAACAGGGCCAGTGAGACGGTTTTAGCAGGTAAACACACTTGCCACCAAGCCTGATGATCTGAGTTTGATCCCTGGGATCCACATGATAGAAGGAGAGAACTCCACATGTATAGCATAGCATGAGAGTATGTATGCATGTACACATGTGCATACACACACACACACACACACACACACACACACACACACACACAATTTTTTCTTTAAGAATGAGACATTTTGGGAAAAAGAAATATTTTGGCTTTGTCCAGCTTTCTGGTATTTACTACAGAGGTAAGAAATTCCAGACATTAAGCATTTACTGATCACTCAATTCAATACTTGAGAGACACAGGGCCACAAAGCACCCAACCTAGCATATCCATGAGTGAACACTTGACTGAGGGAGGAGGGGGCTCCCCAGAATCTATGACATTGACTGGGCATGAGTTTAGTTTGGAGTCCCAGCAAGCCCTGTTCGTCTATGGGTAATTAATATTCTGGTGGTGGAAGCATTCACTTCCCACTGTCTCTTCCGCCCTTAAATCAGGTGCTAGTGTTTCTACTGGCCATAAACCAAGTGCTCCCGTGGAAGTGAACTGTAATCCATCTGCCACCCAAGGCTCCCTTGGTCCCCTAAACCAAGGCTGACTCATGGCACACATCGAATGAGATGGAAATACTGGTGGTATACAACATGTCCTGCCACAGGAAGCTTCCTGGTGCATCGAAGTAGCAAACCACACATTCAGAGGAAAACTAATCAGTGTTTGGTCAAGTGCCAAGCCTGGGTATAACTCTAGGGCACAGCCCCGTCAGATGGTTAACAGGAAGCCACACTCCAAGTTAATTGGGTACATGTTGCTACTTAGTGACTGGATGTTTGGATGACGTTTCCCTTCCTCCAGTTCAGCCGATTACTTCACTGCCGTGGAGGTAGCGGGCCTGTGGGCTTGCTGGAGAAGTCTCCAGATCTGCTTTGGGGGACTCATTTCTCAAGCATTCAGATCCCCAGGGTGACAGCTACTTCACATGCAGAATCAGTTACAATCCCACCCATTCTACCTTCCGATGCAAAGGAAGAGTCCTACCTCTTCATCTTTAAAGGGAACACGTAGGGATGAGATGAGCATGTCGGGCTCTTCACACAGAACAAAAGCTCTGTAGACAGCAGTTTGAAATACTCGCCACCACCATGATCTCAGAACAGAAAAATGGGCATGTGATGTCACACTTATTAACGATAACTCATGGGAAGACATCAAGGTATCACACACGTTTGCTGGCCTGGTTTAACAAAAGTACTAGAGAAAAACCAAGTCCAATGAGGGAAGGTTTATTTCAGCTCAGGGTTTGGGCCATGGTTGTCAGGCTCCTGCTGTTTGGGGTCTTTGATGAGGCCAACTGCCTGGTGAGGAGCCAAGCCGCTCACCCAGGGGAGGGAAACCAAGGGAGGGCATGGCCCAGTGACCTCCTTCCTCCCACCAGGCCTGCCTCCTAAAGGTTCTACCGTCTCCCAGTGGTGCCACGGGTCAGCACCACGCCTCGTACACATGAGCCTCTGGATCAAAATCATAGCACCTGTGGTGTGGTTGAAGGAACTACACTGTGCCATCTATGCTTTGGAAGATATTTAAAAGTCCTCAGGAGCCCCTGGGAATCACCATCTTTTACATCTGAATCTTCTGTATTTAGGAAAGCACTTGACTTCTCCACAGAGCTCTCCTGTCGGGGAGGGGATGGGGAGGTGTTAATTGAAACAGTGGGAACTGAGGCTCTTCAGTGCTCAGAGCCCGCGTTCTTCCCACCTGTCTTCAGGCCTGTGCTCTTGGCACGTCAGCAGCCTTACCTACCGTTCCTCTGGTTTGGGCATCAGTTAGTTAGTAGTAGCCTTACCGTTCCTCCGGTTTGGGCATCCGTTAGCTGCAGCCTTACCGTTCTTCCGGTTGGCTTTAGCATCAGAACTGACAGGAAGAAGCCTACGACACGGAGGAAAGGACTCACGGAGACAATAGATCAAAACAAGCAGCAGCTCTGACACATTCCCAAGTGTCATTTTAGTGGATGTTGAAACCCACATGGCTCCCAAGCACACGTGTGCTCAGGAGCACTGAGTTCCTTTCTTTTCTAAGTCACGGGCTCAGGCTGAGACAGGCGTCACACCTGTTCCAGGTGCCGTCTGTTACTTCTTGATTGTTTCCCTATCTTAAAGTAACCCTGGTCCCACTAAACCAAAGGGAAGAGGAGAGACACAGACTGTCCCCGGCTCACAGAGGACTGCTAGAATTTTTCATTTCCTATACTGGGATTGTTTCTCATGCAAATTATCAGCCTAGTATTTTTAATAACATTTTGATAAACCTATATCCCATCTAAAAAGGGCTTAATCAACTTTCCTATTTTTTTTTCTCTCTCTCAGGAAATCAAAGAGCAGGAAGTCGTGGACAAAGTCATGGAAACACTGGATGAAGATGGAGATGGAGAGTGTGACTTCCAAGAATTTATGGCCTTCGTCTCCATGGTGACTACAGCCTGCCATGAGTTCTTTGAACATGAGTGAGACAAAAACCAGGAGCCAAGCTGTTCCTGTGGCAGACACGAAGGTCACAAGTGGCAGCAGAGCAAAGGCTTGCAGGCTCAAAGGAGCTGAGCTCTCCAGTCACATATAACTAATTAGGAAGCTTGATTTGCTTTGGAAATGAAAAACTGAAAGCCTTCCCAAGGGCTGCTTGAAATTAGCACATCATTATTTCTGCTACATTAGGCATTCCTGTGAGCTGTCTGGTCCCAGGAAGTATGGGTAAGAATCACTTAGGGGACAAAATCAATGCTCAGCAGTAAAGCATGTGTTGCAGACCACCATGCCCCTGTAGAAGCATCACCCAGAAGAATTATAGGACAGCATTCTTAATGCTTCCAACAGACCCAAAACTCCACAGCTGGATCCACTGTCACTGGAAGAGGCTGCTTTTCCTTACATCTCCTTACACTGTTTGTGCAAATGATGCCCAAGAAAGCAGATAGTCTGATTACAACACCCTCCCCCCAGCCCAAATGAGCAGGGCACTTAAGTCTCTGCTTCCGGTGAGCAGCCATTACTAAGTAAATAGTCAACGCCAACAGTTCTAACTGCAAACAAATAGATCTCACAAACTAAGCATTAACATTCTAACTTGGGCCTGAGAATCAAAATTCTATTCAGTAGACTTCTTTTAGGATGGCACTGCTGTTCCTGTAGGACATGTACAAAGGAGGAGACTGGCTACAGTGTAGTGTACACTGTGAAGATGTGTCACTCTGATGGGTTTAATAAAAAGCTGAATGGCCAATAGCTAGGCAGGATTTTCAAGGGCAGAGGGAATGCTGGGAAGAAGTAGGGAGTCGCCAGACAGATGGAGAGGAAGCAGGATGAGAGTACAGAGTAAAGGTAACCAAGCTACATAAAAAAATGTAGATTAAAAGATATGGGTTAATTTAAGTTATAAAAACTAGTTAGTTAAGAACAAGCGTAAGCTATCGGCCAAGCTTTCATAATTAATAATAAGTCTCTGTGTCATTTTTTGTGAGCTGGCAGCCCAAAGAAAATTCTTTCTACAGTGTAAAGCTTTTTCCAGCTTTACTGTCTATAAAGCAAGTGACTATGAGATTGATGTCTGCAGGGTGAGTTGCTGGGGGAATGAAGGGCACCTCAGATATACCCTTCAGTGGCTGGAAGTCACATCTGACTTGCTGTGCCTAGGGCCTGCTTACCACTTGGTGAGGCTGAGAGACAAGAGTGGTGGGAAACTGAACTTAATGCTTTTTAACCTATATATTCAAATAATGAAGGTTCAAATAATTCAAGTTACAAATAAATAAAAATCACATCATAAATATTAAAAAGCCATTCTAGGGAACTTCTAATTATTCTTACCCACCCCCTTTTTTGGTCTTAAAATTTCATTAAGTCAACTGAACAATGCACTTGCATAAGATAAGAAGAACATTGTAAAAATTTTCCACCACTGAACAAGAAATAAAAATAAAACGCTCGCTCACTAGACCAGGACAAAGACTAAAAGTCCCTAAAGTGGGACTGTCCAGACCTCACTCCATCCCTCAGGAATAGCCCAGTTAGGTGGAAGGCAGCCGGGGCTGCAGGAGGCTCTGGAATGTTCAAAGGCTGCACAGAATCAGGCTCTCCCTGACTAGAGGATATCATGTGGCTCTTGTAGTTTTCCAGACTGGCTGGGCCATGTGTTAGCTTTCTTGCCACTGTGACAGAATGTCTGTTATAACTAAAAAGGGATAAAGATTTATTTAGCTCGTGTTTTCAGAGGTTTCATTACGGGAGGAAGTGCATGGTGGAGGAGCTCACACCATGGCAGATAGGAAGGGAATGTAAAGAATAGGAGACAAGGTATACCTTCCATGGTATGCCCCAGAAACCCACTCCGTCTAGTTAGCCTCACCTCCTGGAAAGCACGTGTTCCAGCACATGAACTTGTGGAGAAAGTTGAGTGCACTGGACACCCGAGGCAGAGAACTGGCAATGAACTGAGCTGGACTGCAAGGGGCACATAGTAGGTACTTTGGGGCACCTGAGCTACCAAGTCAGAAGACAGGAGCTATCAGCAGGGATTCCTGATGTCCTTTTGTCCCAGTCATATGGTACAGTCCTCATATACAATTTCCATATGGCCAGGGCCATCTGCTTATCCAAACCTCCTGAACTCCTCTAGAAAGGCAGATGTGGTGACTGCTTTCTCTTCAAGAACCTTCTAGGAGACGACTGCCCATGTGACTAGAGCTGGGCATGAATTTTATGCCAATGCAAGCTCCCACACTGTGTATCACCTACCTATAAATGACACTTTTATTTGCTGGGGGTAGGGAAATTCTGTCCTCTGGTGAGCAGTGGTCCACACTCACAGAGGCACTTGAGCTAACCCTGCTGAGAAGCTGTACCCTCCAGCCTGGCCCTGTCTGGGGAGATGCTCTAAGGTGACCAGATCTCTGCAGGGGTCCTGAGATCCTCTCCAAGCAGCCTGAGACAAGTGGACTAGAGCAGGGAGGAAACTCTAGCAGGAGAGAGGAGTGAGCTGAGACCACTCCCCAGGACAGCGACAGTGTAAGAGGAGTAACTAGTACTGCGGAGCGGCTGGGACCAGACCATGACCTCTCCTATATAACCCTTCTAGGGGTAATGGGTATCCAGGCACCACACGCACCACAAACTGACCTACCCAGGCTACTAGCAGAACTGAAGCCAGGCGGGAATGCCTCTGTGGAGATGAAGCAGGCATCAGGGAGGTGACCCAATGTGCAATGGTGGGTGGTGCTGGCACAGCAGCCCAGGAAGTGCTGTGCGCAGTCATGCACACCACACGATGCTGTCATTAAGACATGTAAAGAATGTATGTGACAGATTCAAAAGTCTGCAATTTATTAGGTACAAAAGCGGATTATAAAATGAGTATATGGTCCTAATTTTGCAAAAAAAAAAAAAATTTTTTTTAAAGGTTAAAAATCCCTGAGATTCATGGCAATACTAAGACTGCTATTACTCATAAGTAGGACTGTAAAAGATTTTAAATTTCCTTTCTTACACTTTAATGTGTTTTCTAGATTTTATATGATAAGCCTAATTGTTCTTGTATTTCTGAAAGAAATAATGCATAATAAAATACATCCTATTTAGGGAAATTTTTAAAACCCTTTCACACATTTCAAAATGCAGATTTACAAAGTCAATAGCTTTTATTAACATGATATAAAAAATTAGTGTGATATACAGAATTCCCAGAGAGTAACTTTAAAACATTTTAATACAATTCTTAAAATCTTAACTTACCAGATACGTTCTTACTGCCACTGAGTTTTTAATACAAAAAGTTTACAAGCGCTGTTTACTATAAAACTACAACATTGAGACTGTGGATAGGTAGTCTGTTCGCTGCTCAGTCATTTACTGTGAACCTTCTTCAGTCTGTTGCTAAACCTCTGATGCCAAGTAATAAGTTACATGGATTCTGTACACAATTATAAGAGGATTATTAAAATTCCAGTATGTTTGCACATACTACACCACAGTCTGATACCATGAGGACAAAGGACTATTGCACACAGTGCTTTCCAAGAGTGAGATGCGAGAGGAGGACCAGTTAGCTGGACTCATTGAAGCACAAATCCAGGCTAACTCTAGAAAAACCTAGCTGTTTCAGTGAAGCAGGTATGATTCATAAACTTCTCTACCCTTGAAAGTCCCTAAACCCCAACAACTTGATAACATTAATCTTTGATTAGTCATATAAAAATAATCTTAGATTCATGCTGGACTTCAAATTCTTAGATGTATCTAAAGGATTTTACATTCTCTTCTCTGACTTAAGTACAATATTAGATCACTTGGATTTCAAGTTTGAATAAAATAACTAAAAATGGTTTGGCCAAATTTTTATAGGCACATAACTCAAATGCAAAGCCAAGAGGCTACAGCGATGTCCATCCCAGACAGCCAGGTTCCCATGGCAACTCAAGTGTGTAAGAGACCCAGCTAGCACATGGGTACGACCTTAGGTTGCCACTCATGCTTCCAGATCTGTTCATAAAAATAATTCAGTATAATTCATGAGAAGAATTAATATTGTGATGTCATGAGAACTTGCAATGTAAATGTCACTTAGTTTAGGCTAGGAAAGTGATTTTAAATTAAAGGCTGGCTTATGTTTCTGAAGTAGATCTAACTAAACAGTCCAAATGGCACTTACTGAGCATTAGCGACAACACACGCAGACAGCCAGGCACATCTGCTCCAATAATCAAACTGGCAAAGGAAGCTGTGCGGCTCAGTGGCGTCTGGGGCTGCGGAGAGCGGGGCTGCTCCTTTTGTCAGCCTTCCTAGGCAGGCTTGGCTCAAAAGTTCTCTCCAGCATAGACTTTACATATATGCTTGTTATTACAAATGGGAATAAATAATCAGGAAATTATATATTTAGAAATCAGGAATATTTTTAGAGTAAGAAAGTGCAAGCTCGCAGTATAGCAGAGAACAGCCATGGTTTTGGCAATGTCCACAGCATAACACCAGGCCTTTCCTTCCCTTCCCAGTCACCCACGTTTTGGTAAATATACTTGGCAGACCCAGAACATTTCTTTAGTTGACTCAGATATGTTCTAACATGACAGTCAGGACGCTGTTGAGAGGATCTGAAAAGCACACGCAGGAGTGAACTGATGAAGCCTGAAATCCCTTCTCCCAGGGCATCAACAGTGCAGCGCATCTTGGCCTTACACCTCTGCTGGGTCATACTCCCAGCTCTGTCCAGCCACACTCACATATTGTAGGCCACATAGATGGGGTCCAGCTGGTCAGCCAGGAAGCCATCACGCAGGTGCATGCGTTGCTTCTCACCCCGAGAGTTGATGGGGATCACTCCAGGATCTACGATGACCACCACACCCACCACAAGGTAGTGTTCCTCCAGCACGACATTGGTCACCAGTGCTACTAGGTCCAGGGCATCCTGCTCCAGACCGTCCAGCTCCACCACTACCACCAGCAGATTGGTCCAGGTAAACACAGCACTGAAGGAGAGCAGACAGTCACAGACATGGACAGTACTGGGAGCAAGCAGATGCTTGGAAAGTATGCCAGAGTTAGCAAAGACACCTGCTTCCATTCATGGGCCCAGCACTGCCACTTAACACCATTTATAATCTTAAAGCTGGGCTAACTGTATCTTACAGGAATATCTACTCCAACTTTCTTGATAAAAATAAAAAACTATCTTGATAAGAATCAAGAACAAAGCTGTGCTTGTCCCAGGCCAAGCCCCCTGCAGAATAAAGAGATATGGCTCACCACTGTTTTAAAAAGTAAATCACATTTAAACTAGAAATACTTCAGAATGAGAACAGTGGCAGTCTCACATTTTGCCTGTATGCTGAATCATACAGCTGTGTGATTTAAACCTGATCAGGAAAAGAAGAAGACATGGAAGCATTCTCTGGTGCTGTTTTGTAGAAATGTATCTAGAATAGTTAAGAGGTGCAGGTCCTTCTGGGAGAAAGGTAAAGGCAATCCAGTTCACTAGGAATAGTGTCTGGTGCTGCCCTGTGTGCAGTGCTCATGCCCAAGAAGAGGCTGGAAGACAGCACAGGAAATCCCTCCATCAGCTCTTACCATTCTGCAATGCTCCTGTGTGCACGGATCACAGAGGTTTCTATGTCGATGGGGTGGTACCGCATGCCTCTCAGTTCTAGAGTTTCATCCAGAGACCCAACAACATACAGCGCATCATGTCGCTCTGTGAACATGAGTATGTGCATGCTTAGGAAGCAAGTTACACAGTGAGTCTGCCTACCCTCTGTGTATGAACCCTGCCAGATGCCATGTGCCACATGGAGGCCATGACAATATCTCTTGGTTCTTGTGCTTCAAGCCAAGAGGACTGGTGGAGATGTCAACAACTTAAGTCTTACCTGTGCAGTGGTTGATAATCTCAGTAGTTACAGCAGTGTAGGTTAGTATGTTTTATGGTAACCACAGGCTACAAAGTTCTGACCCAGATGTTAGGCCTGCAAGAGCCAGACCTTTGGGCAACCATCACAGCTTGGTCTCGTCAGGGTGGAAAGGGCATCACATATGACTGAAGAGCCACGCAGAGCACTCCATACCGATTAAGAATGAAGTTTCTGGGATGGCTATGTCACTTGGGGGGAACCTCACAACGTATGGCCAACAGCTGTCACAGTCTGAGACTGTGAGGGGCAGCAATAGAAGGAGGAACAGAGCAAAGTGTATTGGCGCCTATTCTTTACCCCACACTGAACAACACAAATTATGGCCAGCGGTGTGTGTGGGTGGGGGTTGTTTCAGGTAATTCAGGGCTCCCAAAGGGGAGGTAAGGCTCACAAGCTACAGCAACAGAACCCCCAATCCCTGTAGTGCTAGGGCAAGCCCTTCACCAAAGAGCTCTTACCTCCACTGGCATCAGTCAGCTCTGTCCTGCGAAGAAAGCCAAGGTAGCCAGTCCTTGCCCAAATCGTCTGGGTATCTCCAAAGCTCAGCCGGGCACTGAAGTGGTCAGCATGAAGTGTCTCCTCCCCATAGACCGTGTAATACCCAGTGGCATTGTGGGGACTGCTCACCCAGATCTAGTGGACAGGGGGTAGTCAAGAAGACAAGCAAACCACTGAGTACTGATTCTGTCCTGCAGAGTCTATGGCCCAAGATGACCTCTTGATAACACTAAAAAGGCAAGGGGAGCATTTCCAATGTCGTATTTTGTGAACTGAATATAACTACAAGCATAGAGAGCAAACACAAATATGATTAATTACTATTATTCTTTTTCTTCCTTCCTCCCCCTACCCAATCCTCCTGCTCCTTTTAGACAGGGTTGATGGGGACATCTTTCCGTATGCTGTGAATTTGTGTTGCTCTGATTGGTTGATTAATAAAGCCATTTGGCCTATGGCAAGGTAGCTTAGAGGCAGGTGGGAAATTCAAAGAGAGAGACAGGAAGAAGGTGAGGGAGACACCAGCCAGCCGCCCAAGGAGCAACATGTAATGGGACACAAGTTAAAGTCATGGAACATATGGCGATACACAGACTAATAGTTATGGGCTAATTTAAGATATAGAGCTAGCTAGATAAAAGCCTGAGCCATGACCACGCAGTTATAATTAGTATAAGCCTCTGTGTGTTTACTTGGGGGACTCGAGTGGGAGAGATTTGTCCCAACCACGGCAGGCCGGGACACAAGAAATCTTCTGGCCACACAGGGTCTTGCTATGTAGCTCAGGCTGGCATCCAATTCATAATCCTCCTACTTCAGCTTCCTGATTACTAGAAGTGTGTGTGTGTGTGTGTGTGTGTGTGTGTGTGTGTGCACATGTGTGCACCCAGCATAACCTCTTCTAAAATAAATTGTTTCTTTGTTCCAGGAATGGTATCTGTATGGCTCTGTCCTATCTGGATATGCTTCCACTTTCACATATCAAACGACAGTGAAGTGAGAGAGAATGGGGGTAGTGTGTTGTTCATGTGTGCTATGTGTGGAGAACACACAGCTGCTCACTCACTCATGCCTAAACCATGTGAACGGCACACTGGTGTCCATAACACCCCTGTGCACTTGTTGTCAAGTGCATTCGTGCAGGATAATCATGTATGAGTTGATACGCATCCACGGATAGACCAAAGTCTACAGGTGTGTGCCCATAGTCCTCAAAGTGCCGAGGGGCCTCCTAGACAGAGCCCACCCAGACCCCACGAAGCTGCCCACACTAACAATGTCATACAGCAGCTTCCAAAAAGACAAGGACAAAGGAGGGCAGCCCCCAGGAGGAGTAGGTCCCCCATTCAGCTCGGACCCCCATGTCTTGTGGGCACTCCCTTGCAGGCTCTCCTTGCACTTACCTGGGGCCCGTGAATTGGGGACCTACTTGGCCACTGCCCATAAGTGAGGGGACCCTATCTTCCCATTAAACACAACTGAGGGGACCCCGCAACCTGCTCACTACTGTGAGTAAAGAGCCTTATTTGCCCATTGCCTCTGGGTGAGGGCCCCACATGCCCACTCCCTGTGAGTTGTAGTGGGTAGCTGTTCCAGCTTTGACCTTGAAGCACTGCCCCTAGTGAGGCAGCCAGTACCTGCCCCTGGGGTGTGGATGAGACGGGAGCCCTTAAGACCCGAGATGTGTACATGCCAGCTCTCTTGGCTCCTCATGATCCTGGATGCTGGACGGTAGACCAAGTCAGAGTTCTCCAGAGAACCACGTTGGACTGCACCTCACCTCTCCCAGATCCTTAACCGACCCCTTTACTGGTTGTATAAATCTCTTTTAACTACCGGATAAACTTCGTGGAGTTGCCTTGTTAGTTCCCCGCTTTAGTGAGTGAAGTACTCTACCTACCCAGTACCCATGAATGATGGACCCCACTGTCCCACTGTCTGTGACAAGCTCCACTGGCCTACTCTTCATGACTGAGGAAGAATACCTGTTCACTGCCCATGCATGAATGGTATACCTATCTATTACCTGGAAGTGAGGGACTCTCCTGCCCCTGTGAGCAAGACAACCTATCTACCTAAAACCTGTGATAGCCTCTGTGTGCCATAGTTGCCTCATATATGGCTGAGTCTTTGGGACACCAAGGATCCTTAGCCTGGAATAAAGTCCTGTGTGGCCTTGAACCTGGCCAGTGTTTGATTGCTACTGAGTCTGTGACCTTGGCTCTGATGCAATACCAAGTTTTAAGGAGTGGCTGACCAGTTCTGCCCAAAGCAGCTGTTCTTGTCCCCTGGGCTGCTGATGGTCCCATGTGACTCTCCTGGTACCCCAGTGCTCTCATAACTTGATTGGTGGGGTAACCCAGTGAGAGGAGAGGCATCTTTCCCCACATACTGTGAAGCCCTATATACCAGCAGGGTCTAAGAGGGCAGGAGAGGTAAGAAAGAGACTTCTAGATTCTCAAAAGACATATGGAAGTTGGAAAGCAGTTGAGAACACTTGCTGCTCTCCAGAGGATCTGAGTTTGGTTTCCAGCACCCACCTCCAGTGGCTCACAACCACCTGTAGCTCCAGCTCCAGGAAAGATCCCAGCCTCTGGCATCTACAGACATCTGCACTTGTGTGCACACCCACAGAACACGAACACACACACACACACACACACACACACACACACACACACACATACACACACACACACACACAAATAAAAATATATCTTTTCAAAAAGACATACGGAGTCCTAAAAGGTTTAGAATTCCTGAATTCTAAGGGAATTTTGAATGGAGGAGAGGGGAGGCTGTTACATTGGTCCACACCAGCCTCCAGCAGCACTTACCTCACCTAGATGTGAGTCTCCGAGGGGCCCTTTGGTCTCAGTATGTGCAATGATGACTTTCACTCCTGGGAGGATCTGCGAGGAGGAAAGCTGTTAAAGAAACCTCCTAGACTTCCGATTCAGCAGCACTGGCAAGTCCCACTCCTCACACAGCCTTCCCTTTCTGCCTCTGAAGCTGAGGAAGCTGATCAGCAGGACTGACTACAGATCAGGGAGTTTAGTAGCATTTTAAAAGATGAAGCACTAACAGAATACACTGTGAATCTGAACAAAATGGCCCTGGTCCTGAAAACGGGCCCTGTCTTCTTTATCGGGAGGGTATGCTGGGGATCCTCTACCCATCCTACAGGTATTTCTCCCTGCAGAAAGCCAACTGCAATTCTTCCCAGTCTGTCTCACTAGGCATCTGTCAGCGGGGAAGTCCTGAACCTGCGAGCTACTCTGTGCTGACAGGCAGCTGAGCGGCCATGTGCCCTGCTGAGCTCACCACACTCAGTTCTGAGTCCTCTCTGTACTTGGATCAGATCACCCTGCTTTGGAAGTCCTGCCACCTGCTTTGTGTCCCCAGTCTCCTGATGAATGGAACAGAGGGTGACAGTGTGGCCCTCAGAAAAGTGGAGGAGGGACTGCAGGAATGCATGGACTAGTCATAGACAGCAGGAGTCTCCTTGTTCAACACTGCTGAGTAGTTCTGTCTCCTGATGCACTGATGCAGACTCTATACTCTCTGCTCTCTCTGTGGTCCACCCGAATCCTGAAACCAAAGGACTCAGAACACAAACCCACTAGGCCCATGTTACTCCTGAAAAGCAGTGTATAAAATAATTATGGAGCAGCCATACACGGACAAGGTGGGTACAGGTATAAAGAGGATTCCTAAAGGTAGTGAGGAGGGGAAAACATGTCTAATAGTTCTCTCTGATCACCTGCCTTCCCTCCTAAAAGACAGCCATGGCCAGGGCAGTAGCCATGGAGGTTTGGGGTGACCAAGTTCCAGTTCCTGCCTCTGGGGCTAAAGTACATGTAGAAGCAGCCCTGGGAACCTCTGATAATCCTGGCTACAAAGAGGCTGCTGTGCAGGTGGGCAGGCAGCATGTGCCCACTCCGTTGGTCTGTCTGACTCTCTCCCTGCCTAGTCATCCTTCCTTGACCTCTCCTTGCTTCTGAGGACACCCGTCTTCCAGGGTTTGCTCTACTGACCCCACAGTGGCTCATATTCCTATGTGCGCATTCTCAGGCAGATTCAGCCCCTCCTAACCCTGGAGGTTTCTGGGGGCCTCACTAGGCCAAGGCTGGCTTAGATGGCAAATCTCCTCTGGTTGTGCCTTGGCGGGGCCTCTTCTCTACTGTCACCATGGAAGAGCACATGTTCCTGTCACTTCCTGTCCTGGATCAGGGCTGCCCTTTGTGACTGGAAGCATGAGGGAGGGCCCTTGACCCGCAGCCTACCCACCTCACACCCTGCCACTGTCTGCAAATAGGCAGTCCCTTCTCCGCTTCTGTTCCTGGTGCTCCAACCATGGGCTCTAAGCCCTGAGCATTCAAATCTCTAATTTCACATTTCTAGGCTCTTCAGTGGCTAATCCCACTCGCCAGATGATATCATATTCACTAGGAACATGCATCCCAGCACCATCCACACCAACTTCTACTACCTTTCCAGACTCCATCAACGGCAGGCTATGCGGAGAACCCCGTTCCACCAAACGAACTCTAAAAATTGACAAAGAAAAAAACTCTCAATAAAATTTGCTCCACAGTCATTTCTAAAAAGGCAAATCACATGTGCCCGAGTGAGCCCACAATGTCACCTCATGGGTGCAAGTGTCCCTGCCTTGGCTGGCATCATCACCACACAGGACACTGGAGATACCCAATTCGGACAAACCCAGTCTGCAGAGGGGGAGGGGCAGTACCTGTCATGACGCAGTGCCCGCATGTCCACATAGACAGTCGTGGGATCTGGGCCTGTTGTGCCCTGGAAGGAGAAGAACAGAGGAACATCCTTCAGAATTCTGTGTTCCGCCCAGTTTCACAAGTGGGGCCATGTGGTAGCTCCTCCCAGGCTGTTTAGGACACCCAGAGGAGAAGCCGTGCATCTTGCAACCAGTCTGCACAAGGGCTCGCGGTCCCCAGGGCAGAACTGATGCTGTCCAGCCAAACAGCTACTTGGCTAGATGATATTGAGCAAAACGCTCAGGAACTGTGAATGCAAACATCAAATCCTGGAATGTTTACGTCAGTTCTGATTAGTTTCTGTCCCTGCTAGCCTCTGCTGTGCTGAGATGACACTGAAGACTGGGGACATTTCCACCCAGCGTCAAGTCAGGGCCTGGAGTGTCACTTACTCTACTCAGGACCAAGTGCAGCGGATGCTCAGGTGAGCCAGACAACTTGAGTGTCACACTGGCAGGATGCGCCGGACAGTACCGTCACTTAATGAGGTTTATTATTACATTTATTTAATTGTATGTACATCCACATGTCTACAGCATGTATGTGGAGGTCAGAAGACAACCTGGGGAGTCAATTCTCTTCTTCTACCTTGTAGGTCCCAGGGACTGAACCCAGTTCATCAGGCTTGGTAGCAAGCCCCTTTACCTGCTGAGCCATCTCACCCCATTGGCCTAGTATTGCTATTTTATTGACAAGGAACATCAAATTAAATGGATACCTTGGTCCACATCATTCCCTGAAGAATCTAGACAGACTAACCTCTCCGTAACCTCTGAAAATTTTCCTTTACATTCGGTTACAAAGGAGCTCTTGTAAGTCAAATAATTCTCATCGTGAATAAACTAAGACAATAAAAGAAACATGTATTCTGGAATCCACCGGAAGATCACATGAACTCATAGAAGCGGGGTGGGGGTAAGGAGCAGGAAGTGGGGGTGACAGACATGGAGACGCTAGCAAGGTTGAGGGCTGGGGCAAGGTCCTACCTGCTCAGCTAGTTTTCCCAGCCTGTTGGGCTGACAGAGGCCAGGGCGGCCAGCAGAGGGAGACAGGGAGGAAATAGCACAGGAAACAAACAGAAGGCCCCAGGCCACATGAGAAACACCGTGAGAGAGAAGAGCACATCACTGTATCTTAAAGAGCAAACACAGATCTATGTTACAAGTTCTGCCACTGCACGTGGCGCTCACATGCCGACAGTGGTACCCCTAGTCTCTTCTGGCTACACCGTCATCTGGAACTCACAACAGTCAGAGCAGAGCCTTTTCATGGTTGAGAGGGCATCAGCAAAAAGAGGTGGGAAGCAGGGTGACACCTTCTAGACAGGTGTAGACTCTGGAGCCAAGACCTGCCCTGCACATGAGCCACCAAGAGAATAGGGTACATGCCGAGCACATGCTTCGGGAACCCAGAGAGGTTACTTTGTGGAGATTTCAGCATTTGATATGTCAGACAGCTGATTAGTATTTGGCTTTAAGACATGCTTAGAAAGAAGTGAAATAGAGACTAGTATAAAAATCAGAAAACAGGGATAGCTACTGAAAAAGCCTTGTGATCTCACGTCAATTCTGAAACTTCTTAGGTTACTAATTCAGTGACAGTCCTAAACTAACGTGGACAATACAAACGATCACCCTTATTAGTGCTCCAACTGAAAATCTGTACATGTATAACATATATGCATGTATGTGCGTATATATGTACATATACACATAAACGTGTGTGTGTGTGTGTGTGTGTGTGTGTGTGTGTGTGTGTGTGTGTGTGTGTGTGTGTATGTTTTTTAAAAGCAAGAGTCTCTCTATGTAGCCGTGGCTATTTGGAATTCACTGTGTAGACCAGGCTACGCTCAAACTCACAAAAGATTCGCAATTTACTATGGATTCTTAGGAAAGCAGGTTCAATCTTGCTTTTAAAGATTATCTGCATATAATATTTAACTTAGAAATGCTCATAGATACAATAGTCACTGCTCAAAAACAAACTTTTTTCCTATCTAAACAGTCCTGTTCATCATAAAGAATAGTGTGTCTTTCTAAACAAAGTCCTCATAGTTCTCAAAGCTGAACGGTTATGTGGAAATGTAACATCCACAACTCCAAGGTGGAGAGAGAGATAAAGCTATGTTCTAGTGTCAGTCTAGGAACACGTTACTCTCTGGTGCAGGTGCCAGTGATCCTAGGTGCAACCAGCTTACCTGGAGACAGATGGCCACATTGACCCTGCACCCAAAGGTGGTGCTCACAGCGCGTGCAGGGAGGCCCAGGTCTTTGAACAGCTTGGAAAAGGACTGTGTCAATGAGATCCGGGGCCGCTCCTCAGCCACGACCATGCACGTGCGCACACAGGACAGGTTCACCCCCTTCATCTGCAGAAGAGCAAGAAGTCATTGGACAACACACACAGTCTGGGGCCCTCAGCACTGCCTGTCCAAAGGAATTTCTGTGGGATACCCATGGGGTCTGGCTGCAGATCTGGGCACATAAAGGCAGGTTTGGACACAAACCCACTTCCTCTAGTTCTGCCTTCGTCTAGGGAATTCTAAGCAGAGAAGCACTGGTGAGGACCCTGAAAGTCTATGACCAACCCCTGTCCTGCCTCCTCACACACCCTCCTCTCCCCTGGGTGTGCAGCTGGGGAAGAGACCTTGGCAGATGTGTATGGGCTTGGAAGAACCACCGTGGCTGTGCAGCCCAGCGTGGCACTTACCCTAAGGGCACCGGTCTGTGCACCTAGACCCTTGGTGCACATCTCCATCACTGAGTAGGAACAGAAGGTAACACGGGCCTTGTACTGGCTGACAGCAGATAGCCAGAGGGACACGTTGCTCTCCAGCTCCAGTGGGGGGACGAGCACTGACTGGTGTCCAGAATAGACGCTGTGAGGAGAAAGACAGTTGAAAGGAGCCAGTGCGCCGAGCCCCAGGCTCCTTCCTCACATAGACCATTTCTCCAGCCTGAATGGGCACAAGTCTGTTCTGAAGTTCAGTGGGAGTTTCGCAGAAACACACTGTGCAGTGTGGTCCTGCACTCTACCCCATCAATCCAAAGCATCGGGAACAATGTATAGAAGAGGCTTCCTGAGTACAGAGGGGGTCACTACTTTTTAGCATTTGAATGACCACAAGATTCTTCCCAATCACTATTTTTTTTTTCCTTCGAGACATGGTTTCTCTGTGTAGACCTGGAACTCACTCTATAGACTAGGCTGACCTCCAACTCACAGAGATCCTCCTGCCTCTGCCTCCCGAGTGCTGGGATTAAAGGAGTGCACTACCACCCCCTCTTACCAATCACTAATGATGGGCAGTGTTTGCATTTAATGAAAAACACTTTTAGTCTTTTCCTTTTTTTAAAATGATCGTGTGTGTGTGTGTGTGTGTGTGATCTATGTAGGGTGCATATCCCATGGTGCATTAGTACAGGTCAGGGGGCATCTTCACGGAGTCTTTTCTCCTCTCACTTTGATGTGGGTTCAGGGGTTGAACTCGGGTTGCCAGGTTTGCACAGCAAGTGTCTTTACCTTCTGAGCCACCATGCTGGCCTTTATTTTTCTTTTCTCTTCTTTTCTTTTCTTTCTTTTTTGAGACAGGGTCTTACTATACAGGCCTAGCTGGCCTGGAACTTGCTATGTAGACTAGTCTGACCTCAAACTCAGAGGTCCACCTACTTCTGAATAGCAAGTGCTGTGATAAAGGCATATTTCACCATGCCTGACTATTTTAATTCTTTTATTAAGTTGTAAACCCAGATTCTAACCAGCAAACAAATCCATTCACACTTAAGATTGCTAGACACTCAAAAAAACCATTTATGGGTCTTACATTCTGAAGAATCACACAAGCCACACAGGCCCCAGGAGCCATGGGTGCATGCCCTCACCTGCACAGACACCACAGTGCAAAGCCAAGGCCACAGTAAGGGTCCAGGCAGATGGCAATCTGCCGTGAGGGGTACAGCTCACACTGAAGCTTTATGGAGCGGCACAAGGCACTTGTGGCTGCATGTGACATCTGCAGGAGTGAAGAAAAGGCCTGCTCAGGGCTGTGAAGGAAGAAAGGGTTAGAGGCCATGTCTGCTATGCACCGTGGTTGGCTGGGCATGCAGCTCCACATCACTTTCTAAGAAGATGGGTGGCTCATGCCCCCATAGAACCTGAATAATACCCACAAAAATTGCACACAGAACTCTCTGAAACAAGATCCTATGCCAGTAAATAACATTCTAACTGCACCATTACAAAATGATGTATTTGTTTTATTTATATGTATGAGTTTATGTACACCATGTGCATGGCTGGTGTCCGTGGAGGCCAGAAGAGGCTGTCAGATCCCCTGGAACTGGAATTACACGTGGCTGCAAGCCGCCTGAAATAGGTGCAGGAACCTGGGTCCTCTGCAAGGGCAGCCAGCGCTCTTAATGCTGAGCTCTCACACCAGTCGCTTTAAGTGTACTCTTGACTCACATGAAATAAACTCAGCAAAGTCACCTCAATCTGGAGTCCAGACACAGCTACAAACAGCAAAATGTGCAGTATTCTCAGGTGTCTGATTCTGGCTTTCACCAGTGTTTAACATAAATTTTAAGACACAATATTGCTGGTTTGTGCTTCGGATAAGAAACATCTGCCTAAGGCGACCACACACACCCTTCCTATTTGTAGCCTCACCCCTGCCCACTCCCTCAGTGTTCCCATGAGGTTGAAGCCAACAGGAACCCGTGAGGTCCTACCTTTACTCCAGCTAAGATCCCTGTAGTCGACACACTGAAGTCCAAGTACGCAAGCACATCTGGGGAGGGTGGTCTGAAAATGCTAGCGACCTTCTTTTTTGGAATGTCGTCTGTTAAATAGAAGATACCAGTGACTAACGTCACAGCCTGTACAAGTAAAAGCTTCAACTTCCCCAGAGACAGATGTGTCACAGAAGACAGGCTACCGGAGAGCCGGGGGTGTATTGTGTTGGCATGTGGGGAAGTTCACTCTTTCAGGAGAGCTCACTGGTGCAGGCTCACCATGCCTGTTCTGTGGGTGTGGAGTCTGGATGCTGAAGGGAACAGGAGAAAGCACTTCACTGCTAAATGGGGAAGGCCGGGGTGCTGAGGATACGCCAATATTGCAGAGGCTGCGGCAGAGCTACAAGACTAGCCAGGCAGACAGACTCTTGGGGTCTGTGTGCTTCAAGTTCATGAGGTAAACACTGCTACTGTCTGCTGTACAAACGGGCACAGGTTCAAGAAGGGCAAGGCTGAGCTCTTGAGACTGAAGGATTCTGGCCAGCTGGAGCACAGAGCCTGACCCCTGGCCCGTATCAGCTGCTCCAGTACTAGTTCCTCTTGCCTGCCACAGTATCAGGCACACAGCTACATTAGCCTCTGGTTTCCATATAAAGCAGAACTTCAGAATGCAAGGGTATGATGGAAAAGGAGGTTCCTGCCACTCAGAAGCCAGTCCTCGGTCCCTAGTGGTGCTGGGTGTCTGCTAGGCCGAGCAGTCTACATCTGAAAAGCAGAGTTGTCCTTAGCCCGCCCTGGTGACTCAACCATAAGACATAGCTTCTTCCCAGCTGGTGTGATGGCATCTCAAGGGGCATGATGGCATTCACCAGTGATAATGACAGGGATTCTAGGGGGTACACAGTGAAAACTGTGCCCCCAAGGAATCAGCAAAAACATGTAGACAACTGCCAGCTAACTATGTCGGCAGGAGGCAGTGGGGAACAGGATTTCAGCCTCCAACATGAGCATGGGGACTGCTCATGGTAGGCCCAGAGTGGAGAAGACCTCATATCCTAGACAGGGAGCCAGGCCATGCCTGCAACAGTGGCATCCAATGCCCCACTAACACTGTGCCTGCTCTACCAGGTAAACCCAAGAAGGCATCTAGTCATTAACAAAGCTGATCTATTTATCTGAACATTTATTTTTTCATGTTTTTTATTTTATGTGTATATATGTATTTCTGAGTGTGTGTGCATATATATACATGTATATATATGCACAATATACATGCAGAGGTCACAAAAGAACATTGAGTCCCTTGGTACTGGAGTTACAGGCAGTTGCAAGCTTCCACATGGGTGCTGACAACCACATCCCAGTCCTCTGCAGGAACAACGAGTGCTCTTAACCACTGAGTCCTCTCTCCAGCTCCCTCACGTTTTTGTTTTTATGTCAACAGCGTAACACCATCGACAGAAAGCCTTCAGGAAAGAAAGCAACAGTCTGTCTCTGCAGGGCAGCTGCTGGAGACACATACCTGTATCTAGGATGGTGGGCCAGGTCCTGACATCTACAGCGGCAGCCGCTTCTTTGGACCTGAGCAGCCGTGTAATGGCCTGCGTGCTAAGGACACACGCAGATTTGCTGACCTGTGTCACATGGAAGCAAGAACCCAAGTGAGCTGTAAGCCTAGGCCTCTTGTCTGCATATCCCTACGCAGAGAAGAGCATGCATGGCAAGCGCCGTGACCCCGCCCAAGAGGACATGGCCCGCCAGCAGGGAGCGCGTACCTCTACAATCATCTTCACAGTGGGCAACGTGGTGCCAAGGTTCTGGGGGTGTGGGGGTCGCACAGTGACAGGCACACAGCCACAGTACAGGCAGCCATAGAATGCAGCGATAAGATCAACCCCTGGGGAGACAGGGCGCATGGTCAACACTGGGTTCAAGAGTGTAGGCACACAATTTCAGGTCTGATGAGGACAACCTAGAATATTTGTCCACAGATAGAAAAGGGACAAGAAGGCAAGATGTCCTTTTGATACAGCCATGGTTAACTCCAAATGATAAGGTTGGAGTTCACCAAACCTAGCACTGATAGTATGTACAGAAAGGAGGGCACCCCTCCACCCTGGGAGGGGGTCTCAGGAAGGGCCATGAAGATGTGGGGCTGGGGGTACACCAGGTGCTCACATACTGTAGTGGGAAGATCCTTGCCCTGTACAGCAGTAGTAGACCTTTGGTCCACCAGACCCAGGTGCTACAAGGGCTGGACAAGTCTGCATACACAGACCTCAGAGGACAACCTTTGAGACAAACTGCTTGCAGTGGAGTTTCCCCAGCCACCACATCAAGAGGAGCCATTCCTTCAGACACCTATGAAAACTTAACAGTCTATCTCAAAAGGTATTAAAATGCATTAGAGAATAATATTAATAGAAACCAGAATTTCTAAAAAATATACATGAATAGAAATATTAAAAATTCATTTCAAGATAAAGATGCAGCTTGAAGGAACACAAGACAACAGAATCTTAAGATAGAAGATAAGGATGACATTTAAAACTCTGAGTGGGAAGGAGATAAGAGAAGAGGAAATGTCAGTTACTAAAGGCAGATAAGGACCCACAGATGGAAGGAGCAGAAGTCCATGGAGAGAAGCAAGGGGTCAGAGGGCACAGTGGGAAGATGACGTTCAAGAAACTTTCTTCAATTAAAAGACATGAAGACCCACATTTGGAAAGACCCTGGACATGAGAGTACTGAGTTAATAACCAACATTAACCCTGTGACATACTAGACTTTGAAGACAGGGAAACACAGTAAAAGATTTCGCCCACTAGAGCAATGGGACTGTTTCGGGGGGAGATGGCATTCATTGCCTTTGTTATGCCAGGAACAATGGAGCAATGGCTGAGGACAGCAGTGGTTGATCATATACACCGGGGGTTTTCACGGAGCATAAAGTGAGTGCTGATCCCACATGGCTCCCTAAGGAGCCCTCCAGGAGAGGAGATCTAGAAAATCACTTCCCAGTGGCTGAGACAGATGCACTAAGGGGACACACACACAGCTGGTACAGAACTGTAGACATGGGACAGTGTGAAGGGAAAATGAAGCTGTGGCAGCCGCTGTCTGAGAATAGCATCTGCCATGTGCCGCAGCCCTAATAAGAGGGTGAGACAGAGCACCTGCCCAGAGTGTGCAAGGTCCTGGCTTCACTTCTCCATGAAAAAAGTGGGTGGGGTACAAGTGAACACATGCCAAAAAGTTCAACTTGTTCTTAAAAAAAAAATCACCAAGGTGCCTGAGGTACTGTCATAATTATTTTGAGAATGTGGCATGTAATGAAGGATACAAAAAAAATGTGTAATAATAGGACATTCCAATCTTGCTATGTCCTAAAGCAGTGGTTCTCAACCTGTGGGTCTTGGGCTCTTTGGGGGTTGGATAACCTTCTCATAGGGGTCACATAGCAGATCTCCTGAAGATCAGATATTTGTATCATGATTCATAACAGTAGCAAAATTACCGTTATGAATGCATTAACAATGAGAATAACTTCATGGCTGGTGGTCACCACCATGACACGAGGGACTAAAGGTCTGCAGCATTAGAACAACCATCCTAAAGAACCAGGGGCTTTAAAGTAGGAAAGCGATCTTAGGGAAGAGGTTTAGTAAAACCCTGTGGTTCGAACTTGAGTAGGAAGTGACAGTATGAACCAGGAACTCTCTAAGAAACACAACTACGCGTCAAAGTCTAGCCCTGCTCACAGCAGCCAGTGGCAATAGCTGCCCCTCACCCCCATCCCTTGTTCTGAGATGTTGTGCCTGGACGGGTGAGAGTCTAGCTGTAGTGAGACACACAGGACAAGCCTGAGAACCTGTCACCCTGACAGCAAAAAAGCTACCAAGACCACTAGGGACAGAGGTCCCCCCCCAGAGGGTTCTGGTGGCACTGGCATCACAAGAGTACGGAGGGGCAGAGCTCAGCTTCCAAAGGCCAGGAGAGGGTCTTGGGTGCATTTACCTGGGGGATAGACTAAAGCCACGTGGTCCCCAGCATCCAGGCGCCCCTTCTCCATCAGAGCCGCGGCCACTCTCTCAGCCCTTTTGTGCAGCTGGATACAGGTGGCAGTGCTGGTGACTGTGCCCTGGAGAAGAATCAAGTTCATTGGTATGCTGGCATTTTCAGACAGAAGAGTGTCTGCTCTGGTACCTCTGTGCATCCTTCTGCACACGGGGCTCCTGTGGTCAGGAATCAAATTATGTCAATGCTAGGCAATACTGGGCTCCGTAGTACAGATGCTTGGAGCAGAGGGCTAGGCATCTCTGAGTGGCCCAACCTGAGCCTAGAAAGGTAAATATTTCACTCATACCTGACAGAGCCAGAGTGTAACAAGCCAGAATACCCATGCCTGGGACCCATCTGAATCCTGAATCCTTTCCCTGAGACCTGCTCACTGGCTTCCCCACTTCGAGCCCACAGGACATTGCCCTCTGGTCCCTGTCCAGAGCCAGTGTTCACATTTCCACTTCTCCCCACAAGCTGACTACATCTTCACTGACAATCACTATCTGTCGGCATAACTTAGAATTCAACTATCAGATGGACGTTTATGGAGACACACCAGGAAGCAAGACAGCCTCTCACATAAGAAACTTCAGTTTTTAACAAAGAAGATTTTCTGTTGTTTAATCACAGTGGGCATCAATAAACACTCTGAATGACTTGAGCATGTAGCCCTGTGCTACACTTGAGGCTGAGAAAGGAAGATGGAGAGTTGAAAGCCAGCCTGGGATATACAACAAGATCCTGGCAGATAAAATTAAATAAAAAAGCAAATCTCCGGATGAGCCAAGAGTACCAGGGTCTAACTTCTTGCATTTTCTGATATCATGGTACCTGCTCTTTGTGACAAAAATCAAGGTCTCTTAAAGCATGTTTGATGTAGCTGGCAGGGGAGTCACACAAGGTCTTCACATTGCTTGTTTCTATAATCTTGCAATGTGAGGGATATAGAATCTCCTTTAGATTCCAGGCATTCTGAGTATGGTGTAGAGCATTGACAGGTATTCAGACCACACAACAGTGAATTTCTCAGCCACAAAGGAGAAGTAGTGTGGAGCAGCAAATAGCGTTTGCCATTTCAAAGATCTACGCAAATGTACGAAGTCTGAATGCGTAAGTTTTATCACATAAACATTTCCTTTTAGCTCATAAACCCAAGTATTTACACAGATACAGTTCCTAGTAAGAAAATTGAACTGACAAAAATTTTCCAGATAAATTCAAAGTCAAACAGGAAGACTTTTTGTCAACTGCACAAAGCACAGGTCTCTACAAGAAAAGCAACAGGCAGAGAGAACCCTGCCACAGAAGGGATCAAAACCTAATAGCATTCTATTGTCCTAACAAAAATAAGGAAGACTTGGAAATGACAAAGTGGAAAGACCCCCAAAGTCCTGCACTTACCTTGGCATTCAGCAACAAGAAGAGTGGGTGGTCGGGAGTGGTATGAGCTCGCCACTGCAGCACATCCGCCAGGAACAGGAACTGCACAGAGAAAGGATGTTTGGCACCTGCACAGTATCTTGGATGCCACACACACCCTAGGAGCCACCCAGTACCTTCCGGGCCTGGTCACTGTCCTCCAGGTGGGCCAGCTCTCTCCCAGAGGCCTGCGCAATCCTTTTTCCAGCAACTAGATTCCCAACAATCATTGAGGCTGGTCCAACTTCTATAAACATATTCCAAATGACAAGTTGGGAACTTCTGATCCATAAATGTCACTTATATATAACACTTGATACTTTTGAAACATACCTGAATTGGGTATTTGACTCTTTTCTTAAAATAAAAATATTCAGAATCACTCTTAAATACAATCAGTAAAAGAAAGTTAGCTTTTCCTATTTATATAACCAAAGCAATGACAAACTGAATATAATAGTTAAACTGGCCTTTACACTTAGTTTTGTGTTAAATCAGACACAGGAAATTGGCCCTTGAGAAACTTCCATTCTGGCAACCTAATGGCCACCAGAGGCTCCTTGGATTCCAGAGCCCACATCTACTTATAGACATCATTTCTACCTCCAAGGAGCCACCCTTAAATTTACCATTAAAACTGGTTCCTAACAAGCAGATAGAAACCAACAGGCAGATGCACCAGCAACATCCCCTTTTGTGAACTAGGAGCTGGTACATACACACTCTGATCCTTAACCCCAGGACCAGAAAGGTGGGTACTTACTATTGCAAGATCGAATGCAGCTGTACCCCTAGCCAGGACTGCAGTCAACATCAATTTTAAAGCCAGACTTATTAAGTCTTATTATTGGGTACAACTAACCTGGCTGCTTCTGGCGAGGCTTGGGAAGGTTGGTAACACAGGTGTGAGGGCACATCAACACGTTACAGGGGTGTAGCATCCCTTCCAGAAAGCGCTGCTTGGTTTCGGAAATGTGAATTCCTCCAAGAGGAGCCTTGGGCAAGGTGTTGGCAGGTACCAGGGCCAAACAGTACACACCCACCTGGTGGATGCTATCGATGGCCTGCAAGGCAAGAACTCTGCTGAGCACATGCTGCCAGCCCACAGGGGCGAGAACTGGAAGGGGACACCACACAGAACAGAAAACTGAAGTGCTGAGGTCCAGGAGGCCGAGCGACCTCTGAAACATCTCGTTACGCAAAGAAGATGGAGAGTGTGCCTATTTCTACCATAAGATACAGAGTTTACAGACACAAACACATAAACCTATGTAACTGCTTTTATTAAAAACATAAAGCTCAGTAGCCACAAAAAACATAGTGAGGCCTCTAGCTGGGATGAGGTGTACCAAAAATGACAGAAGCTAGACATTCTGAACTTGGAATTAGGTTTATATTTCAAACACAACCACTGAAGTGTAAAAAGCAGCCCCTAATAACTGAAAGTAAAAAGAATGTACTCAATCAGAATTTAGCTAGCAGCATAGTTCAGAGGCTCAATTTAGTGTGGCTTTAAACAGTCTTGATAGTTGATCCTCAGGGAGAAGTGCTCAAAGGAAGAGAATTGCAAAATCATGTGAGCTGTTCCCAGCTCTCCTGTCTGGGTCAGCACAGAGACCACACTGTGGGACACTGGAGCCCAGTGGCCAGAAGTCACGGGGTGATATCTGCCTAGCTGTTGGCCAATACATTGACAGGACACTGACGTAAGAGGAAACTGTACAGTCTTGAGTTTGAATAAGAACTCTCAGCATAAATTCAGAATACAGAGAATCTTACATTTTCTATTCTGTCTACTGAAAAGGGCCCACGGTCATGACTAAGCAATAACCAGTAACGACGAAGTGATAACCGGAGTAAGGTCAAGTTCACAGACAGTGGCCCCCAATACCCCACTCAAGACTGCACAGGACAGGTACCCTTGTGTCTGGCCTACCTGTTCCTACTGTGGCCTCAGAGACCTCAGGCTGTGTCAAGAGATTCCCATTGACCTCTGGGTAACAGTCATAGCTACAACACATTGAAACCCAGACATAGTTCATGAGAAAACAAACAAGCCAACTCAGGGATCACCCCAAAGGAGTCAGACTCTGAAATCCATTCACCATCTTTCCTTCCTGTATGTTCTAGTTAATGATGAAGGATGGATGAAAAAGTCACAGTGTGACTGCTATAAAATCAATAGATCACAAGCACAGGACATAAGGGTACCAACAAAGGGGAGCCCCAGGCTCCCTGAACCACCTTCAACAGGAGTCTGGCCAGAAAACTGGCCTATTCCAGTCAAGCCTCCAGATCCACTGAACAGGAGCCAGACACAGAGACACAAGACATGACTACAAAAGTATGGTCAGGTCAGACTGAGGAAATGCCACTCCACAACCTGTTTTCCTCAAAATTGCCACAAAAATGACAGGGTCATCTACAGACTAAAAAGAACTTGTCCCTACCTATGTCATGACAGTGTCATACTAAATAATCACTAGACAGCTAAGGAAATTTGAACTGTTAATTTTAAGGTATGTTAATAGTATTTATGGAGGTACACATGAAGCAGTGTGATGGAAATGGGGGGCTACTATGTTTTGTTTATACTTGACAAACCTGAAATGCTCTATAACAAAACAAAGCGTGGCCTCTCTGACTCTCGTGGCGTAGGTGTCTGTTTCCCCTTTAACTGTCTGTCGTCTATAAACATGTGCTGGGAACAGTGACCATCCCCGTAAGCCCACCTGTAGCACACGGCTCATCCACTGGAAGCTGTCTTCCTCGGAAGCATCAGGCCGCTGTTCAGCCACCAAGACAATCCGGTCATCGTGCAGCACAGTCACGGAGAACACAGCGATCCTGAGAGAAGGCAAAGGCAAAGTGGCTATACAGAAGTGTGGTGTCCTCCCTCTCTCAACCAGGGCTATATGAAAGATGCCAAGTTCTGCGTAGTAAACACATTACTCATTGTAAATGCACGAAGTGACCTGTCATTCAACTCACAAAATGAGAAGATTGCAGTACTAAGCACAAATGTTTAAAAGCTTTTTTTGTATTTACTTTTTTTTTTTGTTTTTACATCCTAACTATAGTTTTCCCTCCCTCCTCTCCTTCCAGTCTCTCTTCCCCACCCACCCCACCCAGTCCACTCTTCCTCCCTTCACTCCACTCTTCCTCCTCCGTTTCCCTTCAAAAAGGGCAAGTCTCCCATGGATGTATCAACTGCCATGGTATATCAAGTTGCAGTGAGACTAGGCACCTCCTCTCATATTAAGGCTGGACTAGGACACATGAATCTCACTGTGAAGGGGAAAATTTCATAATTCTGTGTTAATGTAACATTTCCTTGTGAATAACTTTAAAAGTTTTACTTTGTAAACAAAAGATCAAATCCTTCAATAATGAGTTGATTAATACTAATTGTGACTGATTTATTTGGACTTGTTTCTACTACCCAACTTTACAGATTTCAGCAAGTCCTCTTCCATTTACATTTCTCTCCCTAAGGACTGAAGAGATGGCCCAAAGGTTAAAAGCACTGGCTGCTCTTCTGGAAGACCTAGGTTTGATTCCAAGCAACTACATGGTAGCTAGTGATCTGTAACTCCAGTCCCAGGGACTCTGATGCCCTTTTCTGGACTCTGTGGGCACCAGGCACACAAATGGTACACAGGTATATACACAAAATACCCATGCACATAACATAAAAATAAACCAATGTAATTTTTTCTGTTGTCCTACAGCATGTGCACCTGGCAGCTCCTGTGTGGTCAGAGGAAAACCTTCAGGAGTCAGTTCCCACTGTCCACAGTGTGAGTTCCAGGTTTGAACTCGCTTCCTTCCTCCCTTCCTTCCTTTCTTTCTTGTGTTTGTGTGCCTGTTCTTGTTTGTGTATGTATTTGCCTATGTGTTCACAAGCACCTTTCTTACTGTTTTGGACTAGCAAGGTTATCTCTGTCTTCTTCCATCAAAGTTAAAAAGTCGGGTTTCCCCACCAAACCTCTTATGTGAGAAAGTCTACCACTCTAATTCTGTGTCATCACAGAGAGATGTTCTCTTACCTTCTCCTTTAGCTAGTGTGCCCACGTGTTCTGTAACACAGCATCTACACCCCACTCACACATTGTTTTATTCAGCAAGCTTTCCTCAGTGCTGTCTTCCTGTCATTCTTCTTGTAGCATTCCTAAATTTACTTCCCTAATATGCTGTCTAAGTTTTTCAATACGGAATTTATTGCGACAAAATCCCGAAATCCATATGCCTGAGATTCCACAAGCTAAGGGACAATATAGATAGGCACTGTACTGTTTAGTTTTTTGTCAGCTTGTTACAGGCTAGGGTTACCTGGGAAGAGGGAACCTTAATTAAGAAAAGGTCTCTACCACTACACTGGCTTGAAGGTAAATCTGTTGAACATTTTCTTGATTGATGTGAGAAGGTCCAGCCCACTGTGGGTGGTACCAACCCTAGGCACGCGGTCCTAGGTTATATAAGAAAGCAAGCTGAGCAAGACACGAACAGCAAGCCCATCAGCAGCGGTCCTCTGTGGCCTCTGCTCCGGTTGCTGTCTCCAGGTCCCTTCCTTGAGCTCTTGCCCTGACTTCCCTCTGTGATGGACTGTAAGGTATAAGATGAAATAAACCATTTGCTCCCCAAGTTGTTTTTGGTCATGGTGTTTATCACAAAAACAACTAGGACAGGCAGAAAATTTAGCTTAGAACTTGAAAACATTCCTCTGCCATCTCAGCAAATCAGTTCCACTGTGTGGAAGTCTGTCACCTTCTGTTCAGCATCCCCACAGCTTTCCAAGTAAGAACAGCTGGCCTCTGAGTCGAGTGTGCCAGCTTCCCGAATCTGCAGACAGCTCTTCAGCTTCATGCACACCCTCCTCCTGAGTTGCTAACTGGATTCCCTTCCTCTCTCCTACTCCTTTTCCTAATTCCTTTCAACTTTCTATTTCTTTATTCTGGAGTAGTTTCTTAATCTCATTTTCTACATTATGCAGAATGTCCACTCACTGAGATGCCTTTATTACTCAGGTCCCAGGAAGAAGCAGGCAGGCTACCCTGTTTGCAGAACAAAATCACCCCACATCAGTAAGTCACTTGGGCTGGCCTGACCTTATCAAGGCACTTGCTCAGGTCCAGTAGGATGTGAAGAAGCAGTCTCCCCAACTCACTCAAAACCAGGGAGTATATATCCCTAATGAGTATCTCCATGGGCATCTCTACCTATAGCATCTGAGTTTCTGCTTCAGGGGACAAACCATTGGCAAGGTATCTGTGCCCCAGAACACTAGCACCTTTTGCCCACTTGCTATGACTCCCTAATTATTTCTTTAGTGCATGTTCAAAGGCAGGGCCTAGCCTGGCTCACAGGTACAATAACTAAAGTTAAAAAAAAAAAAGGCATGCACACATCCTTTTGAGAAGAATAAAAATGTAAAGGCAGTTGGCTGGACAGACCAAAAGGACAAAGAACTTAGGAGTGGGAGGAGCTAGACAAAATCCTTTCTCAACCCTTTCTCCGTTATGTCACAGGCCCGGAGGTACGGTCATCTGCTTAAGAGACAGGAGAGTCTCTAACGTCTTTGCTTAATAAATACAGCAAAGCTGAGGACATTTTTTCCCAGGAGCAACGAATACGTTGTGTCTTCCAAAATCCTACTAGAAAGAAGAGTCTGCCCTCAGTAGTCACAGAGTGGCACTGTTCCCGAGACAACGTGGAAGCTGGCAGCTCCTCGCTTCTCAGCAGCCGACAGCCCTTCAGCCTTTCACCCAATCATGTATTTGGATCTTACCCTCCTTCTGAATTTTTTGTTTTGTTTTGTTTTTTTGAGAAAGGGTTTCCCTGTGTAGCCCTGACTGTCCTGGAACTCACTCTGCAGGCTAGGCTGGCCTCGAACTCACAGAGATCCACCTGCCTCTGCCCCACCCTCAGGTGTGGGATTAGAGGCATGTGCTGCCACCACCACGCAGCCTCCTTTTGAAATTTTAATTAACTTGTTTGTTTGTTGAATATGGATGTTTTGCAGGCATGTACACCTATGTTCCATGTGTGTGCCTAGTGCCTGAGGAGGCCAGAATAGGGTGTCAGATACCCTGGAACTGGAATTACACCTTCCTAGTGGTGCTGGAATCGAACATAGTGCTCTTAATCTCTGAGACACCTCTCCATCCCAGACTTTACTCTCTTAAGGAACTGAACAAAATGGAAAATGAAGACATTTAGCTCTGCTATCACTAATGCAAACAGTTTTCTCTCTCTTTGGGTAACTTTCCTGATATATTTGTAAATTCAGGTTTACTGGCTTTTCTCTGCTACACGGACTTCCCAGACTTTAGTACAGACGAGATCGGAACCCAGGTGCGGGTCCGCAGTGCTTCACCTGCCTCTGTAGACAAACTTCATGGGCTCCACAGCCAGGGCAGTAGCTACAATGTCATCTGCATTATGTCTGCGTACTCCTACAACCATCAGCCCGTCCAGCTTGCCCACGACGAAGACCAGGTTGTCCTGAGAAAAGGGTGTGGTCAGGCCTCATGAGAAGAATTTGATAGGACAAAGAATCCAGCACCTCACACAGGGTCAAAAAAGTGATTGCACTTGAGTACTCGGTCGGGTGGAACAGACTACGTGGGTTAAGGGTGGCACTGAAGGGTGGGGAAAGGGTGTCGTGACAAAAGGGCTAGAACGCTGTGGGTGAGTAGGCGAAGGCCTCTGAGGCTGCGGCAAGGCAAGGCTCCCGGTGTGGTGTGTGGCCCGTGAGCTAGCCCATGAGCTAGCCCGTGAGCTAGCTGCAGCTACAGACAGGGCCACATTATGCTGCCCATACTAAGCAGTCCTCGACTGCAGACACCCACCAGGGGAGCACTCCCCTCCCTGAGCTGAGATAACCACTGTTGCTGGGAAAGGATAAATAAAATCATCTATCTGAGAAAAGGTGGGCCAAGCCGCTACAGAATGTATTCGTTTTAACGTATTTTAAACATCAAATGATAAAAACGAAAACGCCTGTGGCTGGATATGCACTACATGCAGGTAAAGAACAGGTCAGGGTGGTCAGCATGAATGACCAAGGTGCACAGAAAACCAAGGGCACCAGGGACAAGAGCACATCTGCAATGAAGTGTTCCTTTTCTCCACCAACACCTCTGCCCATGGACGGGTACGGGTGGTCATACTCACAGGCCCAATAAATCCAGAAGGCCCGTCCTGGTGAAAGGCCGGTCAGACACGGGGACTCCATCCGCAGTGACTGGGACAGTCTGCCAGGACAGGGGAAGAGGATATCAGGCGGCAGACAACTCAATGACTACTAGAAAGGGAAGGTCGACAAGCAGCACAACTCAACAACAGCCAGACCAGAGTGGCGCATGATTCAAACGTCTCTTGGTGATGAAGCTCAGGGGTGCAGAGTTTTAAAGATAAAACCCACAATTCTATCAGTACTCAGGGGGGAAGGCATCGGTAAGGGAGCTGGAGCAGCCTGGTAGCGTCTGTCTTGTTGCAGAGCTTGGCAGTATTTTCCAAACACTACACGGCAACTGCTTTTATTTATACTTCCTCTTAGTTATTTCAGTTTTGTAGCTTGCACAAACATTAATTGTTTTGGTTAATACATTTGGACCACAGTCTGGATCATGGACACTTCCAAAGCACTGCCAAAGTAGATGTGGCTATTGGAGTGGAAGGCTGAGAACTGCCTAAGCAGATACAAAATAGAGCTAGGACAAGATGGCACTACCTTAATCATTTCATTAGTCATTTCAAATACCACAAACCGCCTGCAGCCCAGGGTTTAGTGTTCCATAGAAAAAAGGGACTCCCAGGGCACCCGGCCCTTCACAGCCCATTCTCTCCTCTTGACTGCTCTACTGAGTGGATATACCACCTAAGCAGGATCCGAACCACCCTCGTGTATTTGTATGCCTAGTTCCTGGCAGCACCTGTCCTTACAAGACTCATGAATAACAAGGATCATAATGTGAACCAGCTGAGGTCCTGTTAAGACCTTCTGATGGCCAT